>NW_028321890.1:32417772-32720408 GCF_036245765.1 Copidosoma floridanum
TTCCCAACGCAAATGTGGACAATTGTAATTTTTATTATTATTATTATTTTTTTTTTCAACACAATAAGTAAACAAATTCTCAATGGGTCCTTATACTTTTTACGGGAGATTGCATAACAGTACCAAAGAGCAAGAAAATAGTTTGGTGCAGCTGTAATTTAACGCCCGAGGGCGCACCGCGACAAACGCGACGTGGTGGGTCTAAAAATACACACCTACATCTCTCCCAGATGTAAAATTGGTACGATCCCAAATGATATGGCACCGCTCCTTTTATGTATAAAAACAAAACCGCGGATGGGACAAATCGTCCTTCGATGAATGTGAAATTGATGGAAACTGAAGTGATTGGAAAAAAAAAGAAAAAAAATGAAATAAAAATAAAAAAAAGATCAAATTGATCAAACGGTTGTTTTTTGCTGGCTGCGAGAGTGTGCCAGCGTGTAATATACACAGAGAACCCAAGTGCTGGGGCGCCGCAGCTCGTTCAATTTGAAATCTAAAATTAGCGCCGCGATCTCCTTAGAGTGGACCAACCTACCTACGGCTGTCCCCTTCCCTCGCGGTGTCAAATTTTTCACAGCCCGTCACTCGCGTGTAACCATTTCCAAATATATACCCCTACAACCTTAAAGTGGGTTAGAAAAAAAAAAGAAAAAATAGCGACCGCGGCAACGTGTCACTATAAGTAACATGTTATATTCGAGAGAGAGCCGAGGCTCAAAATTTATGACGAAAGTCCTCGCGAACGATCAACTCGTACCTATTCTAATTACTCGTGTGTAAATATATGGGTATTCCATCTACATTCCTGATCCTGAGGCGATAAACGTATATAGGTATACATATACATCAAAAACAAACAATCACGTATATATAGGTATGGATTACACGCTCATACACGTACAACATAAATTGAAATTCATATAATATACATTGTAAACACTGTTACGTCTGATCACATCACTATTAACATGTATAAATATACAGCACAAATCGATTGCCGCTCGGAGAAAGGACGAAATAGCTGCATTGCCGCACTTTGCACTCTATATGTATATACCGCAGGTGTACCTCAAGAGGGTAAAGGGGGTGGGGGGAAAGCTCCTATCCAGCCCTACGCGTGTACATTTGATAAACATGTAGCCGCAGAAGAGGAAGAAATCCAGCAACAAGTAGGTACGATGGATGAAGGTAGCCGTGGCGTTGACGATCCGCGCAGAAGGTATACACCACGGGAAGAGGGAGCTTCTATAGGGCCCAAAAAGACAGCGGGAGACGGACAGACGGAAGCTCGGAGAGGCGGCAGGAGAGATGTCGTACCAGATAGTGCATTTACAGTATTCAGGGCTTCCGTGTAAACGCGCATCTGGCACGAGCCCCAGCCTGCCTTCTGCCCTCGATATATTATCCTTCCTTTTCCCGTATTTCCTTTTAATTTTTCTTTCTCTCTCTTTCTTTTTCTCGTTCCCAGCCACTGCACTTTTCTCCAAAAGACTCGGCAATTATCGGTCACGGCCCCGAACACTTTGGGCCCCGGAAATTGCGCCGAGGAGCCGCGGTGCTCAACTTGAACGAAATACCGATATTCTTTTCGTTCCGCGCGTTACTTGCAACACGAGTTTTTTTTTTTTTACGGCCAACGGGAGTTTACAGCCGGGACCCGATAACACCGAGACCGTACACGCGTACTCATAAAACACCGAGATGGAGCGAATGTTAACGAGGCACTTTGATTTTCTTTTCTTTTTTTCTTTTTTTTTCTTCTTGAAGAACCGAGTGACGTAATTGAGCCGACGAGCGCGAGTGACGTAAAAACGCATCGATCGATATTACCAAAATACAACACGCGGAGCCAAAAAATCTAATCGAACTCGCGCGTCTCTCTCTCTCTCTGTGTATATATGTTTACGTGCGATACTTTGGAGTGATCCGTATTTATGCAATATGTATATACGATGTACGAGAGAGCATAGGCAAGAATTTTTCCACGTTATATTGCGTAATGTACAAATAGCGCGAAAGCTCGGTATACGCTGGCTCGAACTGTGTGGTATATATCCCGGCCCGAAGTGCCGCCCAACTAACCCAAATCTCCTCGCGGCTAAATATAAAACCCACGGCGCGCTGTACACTGCCTGCACGGGGCTCTTGGTACGTATTAAATATATTTCGTACACACGGGTCCACGCACTAAAATACACGTACGAGCGGTGAAACTAAATTTTTACCGTATATAAATATAACATATTATATTGAACAGCCGTGTAATAGATTCGCGAAAAAATATGAATGGATGTAATATATGTCTGTGCAAGCGGTTGGATACATTTTACACAAACACACGTACGAAGCGTGCGAGCGCTTTACAATTATCTCACACGCGCGCGCGCTCGGGCCGCGGATTAGGCGTATACATACGACGAGTCGAGAGGGATCGCGTGCGCTTGCGCGCTTTGTACCAACTCGAGTTATTCCGACTCGTGTCGATAACACACAGAGACAGGTACGTACCATGGATGGCAAATAAACAAACAAATAAACGCGTGTGCGAGGGTACAAGGGTGGACGCGAGAACCGAGCAGCTTGAGCGTGCCGATGCGACTACTCTGTTGGCTAGAGCTCCTAGACCAGCCGGTCTTCCATAAGCTCTAACCAGTCCACCGGCCACCGCTCCGTTACGACGGCGGCGGAGCAGAGGCGGCGGCGACGACTACGGTGCTCGGGCGCGAGGACACTACCAACCGATGCTATTAACTACATATACTGCTGATGCTCTATGCTCGCGTTACACAATGCACACGGGCACACTCCTCCGCCTCCACCACCTCTTTTCCTCGCCCGTGTCGCCCCCCCGTCTTCTCCATTTCTCGTCTATTCTTTTGTTTTTTTCTCGTACAAAGAAGCTTATATACATAGGCACGCGTACGTGTACAAGTGTAGGCGCGCACATACACACAGAGAGAGAGAGAAAGCGCGTTCGCGTGCACACGGGTCAAATTTAAAAAAAGATGAAAAAGAACGCGGGCTGCAAGCTCCCCCCCAACAAATGGTTATTGTACACATGGCGTGTATACGGAGTACGGCGACGCGTAGTCTAGAGGCTTGCGGACGCGACACTCCTGTTTACCTGGGACGGCGGCTCCTCTTATACTACCAAAGTCCGACCCGTTTTTTGGGGGGGCCTTTTTTGCCCGGCTTCTAGGCTAACCGTCGCGGATAGGCGCACAACGTGTACACGCGAGCTCGACGCGATGTGTCAACCTGCCGCGGGCACCCTGCCATCCACGCCTATGTGCGCAACTTTCGAAATTATTGCCATCCCCCCCCCCCCCACGGTAATAGATACCAGCCCTCGCTGTTTAACCTTCCCTTTCCACTCGACGCGCGTCCTTTGGCCGACCGACTGTCTTCGTATGTGTATATGTATACATACGTGTGGGAGCTTTTTTCGTAGGTATAGCTGATGTGTATTGTGTGCACGTAACGCAAGGACACGTACGACCTATACAGCGTAATTAATAAATCGATTTTTTTTTTTTTTTTTTTTTTTTCCGAACTGATGCGGCTGTAAGGTATATATTATATAGTGGCACGCGTGCTGCTGCAAGTGCAGCTTTTTGGCAGCTATATACAGGCCACGCGATCCGACCAAGAGAGGAATGTTGGCACGTATGCATTACGTTACAAATATACATTACGATGTAGTACACCGAAAAACCACCAGCACTGCGGAATTATAATTAAAATTTCAGGCACGAGCTCCGATGCGAATACAGCCGCTGGTGTTATTAATTTAACCATCGAAATGCCGTTTACATTTCTAAGCTGAAAATACAATTTTTATCCATAAATGTCCGTAAAAACGAATGAAACGTTTCAAGCGTGGATATATATATACATATGTAATACACGAGTAATATTTTTCAACTGCACGCACACGGCGATTGACATTGTGTTTTTTACGTAACTCGAATACCGAGAAAAGCGTGTATATGTATATATACACGTGTACGTGTTCATAGTACAACTATTAATAAATCAACTAGATCTCGCGGCGCGCGATAATATATACACGTATATTGTATGTACCAATAATATATGGGCCAGTAGTTCACCTCCCGAACAACACGATCGACGGGTATATAGGATATGTATATGTCAAGCAGGTGAACGAGAAAAATAGACGGGGAGAAGGTATAGACCGTGTGGCCAAAGCTGAGGATAGTTAACGCGCAAATATGAGTGTCTATTTTCATCGAGCAGTCCCCTGTATATATAGGTGTGTATCACACTCGCGCGCATCTCGGCACCGACAACAATGCCGAGGCTACTGCTGATGTATCTACTTACGCGTGCATGTATACTACAATGTTGTGATTCGTACGAGTATATGCACTACGTGTGTGTATTGTATGTACACGTACATGTACGAGCTCACGTGTTCGAGCGATACGCGACAAACACCCCCCACCCCCGAGCACGAGCGCGATTCATACGTCAACCCCGAAAGTTGATTACAATTGGACGCGCCGCGACGCCCTTACGCTGTACCTGATTGGTTTTTTTTATTTTTTTTTTATTTGTAATTTTATTTATTTATTCATCGAGAGAGAGAGAGAGAGAGATAGTACTCGGGCAAATGGGAACAAGGAAAAGAGAGACAGATAGCCGATGCGTATATAAGAGCGAGGAATGGCGCGTCGCGAGCTCCGTCGCGCAACTGCAGCCGCAGCGCGACGACGAGCGGCCAGACTGCCTCTCCTCCCTGCAAAGGCTAGGCTAGTGCGGTGTGCTGTATACCTATATACACCCATACATCATATATTATGTACTAGTGTGCGAGAAAGAGAGAGAGAGAGAAAAAAAAAGATTGGCCGTCAACCAGACGTGTGTGTGCTTAAACATCGTTAACGTTGCACAACCGAGACTGTCTATGTATATATAATATATAATTATACGTGGCACCACACGGGACAAGGCTCTCGAGGGCGCGCGTTAGGTATTGGCCCGGGGGAGCGTCCTGCTGATGCCAAGTCCGCCGGGATATGGCCTTACGGTTGTATATAGAGGCCAGAAAACTTTGCTCGGAGGGGACCGGCCATCGATCACGGCTGAGGTCCAAATTCCCAACTAAATCCTCATACGAGATTAGTTGGGCTGATAATTTTATAGGTATAACGGGGATGTTTTGACTACACTGACGCGACAGTGTTTTTTTTTTTTCCCCCTCATCGGATGGTATACAATTTTGTTGAGTGCAGGTTCCTCGCCACCGGTGTCTGAACAATTTTGGATGTTACTACTGATGGACTTTTTGCGGTCTTTCGCCTCGTGCGTATGAGTGTGGTTTTGTGTAATGGGTCTCGCAACTCTGAAAGGGCAAAGGAAACTGCACAAACGACCCTCAACTGCAGACTAAACTTCGCATGAAAATAAAAAAGAAAAAAAAAAAAAAAATCAAACTGAGCGATACCAAAATAGAGAAGAGGAAAAAGGAGAAACCCCAAACTCCCCAAGGCTCGGGCTGTGCAGCTGAGCTTTTCGGCCCCTGCGCGCCGCTTTCGAAAATAAATCCCAATCGGTGCACCGAGGCACTTACGCGTCTAAACTCGTTGCGCAAGCTCGCTCGCGTCCTTGTTTGGCTGTTCTAGCGCTTAATGGCACTGAATTTCTAGAGCAGTCGAGCCCGAATCGCGCCGCGCTCCTCTGTAATACGTATATATAATCTGGGACGCGCTCCCGATATGCAATTTTTACCCCCCTCCCCCCCCCCACTATACTACTACGACTCCCTTCTGTGTCCCTTCGATGGTTTATTTTTAAGCGCTGATCGACCATACCTATATATTACTGTGTATGTGAGAGCATGTGTGTACGTATGGGCACTTTGCTCTCACCTTTTCACGATCGAACTTTACGGTACACGCAAAGGATTTTTAATTTATCAATACTTGAACATAAAGGATAATATTTCCTGTTTCAGTAGTCACGGTGTACGCATGGGATGACACAATAGAAATTTTTCGCAACAGCTCAATGAAAATGCAGACGAAAGGGCCCTCCGAGCCAACGTGATGGATAAAGTCTATTTTTAGACTGCTGCACGAATATAAGTGACCCTCGACGAATAGCGTCCTCCGTGGAATATTTTAATAAATTAACTTGAGATAGTCCCGCTGGATCGAATTTAATTTCATTCAATTTCCGCGCAATTTGAAAAATGCACTCGCGCACGCGACATGCGAATGATTTTTATGACCGATCGAGAGTCAAGAGGGCGAACGTGGAGCAATAACGTATCGATAGCCATAAGTCTCTCTTTCCCTCTGCTTAACTCAAACTTTGTGCGAGAAAACAAAAGGGAACCTCGAGGCCGTGGAACTCGGAATTGAAAAGGCACGGCTGTTATCGCAGTGCCGCGACGTGAAGATAATTTTCAGCCAATACGCGCTGCTCCAAATGCGTGGTGTAGCGTTCGACGTTTAAAGACGAGCGCGCGCTCAAATTGGATCAGGTCGGAGCGCTGATATGTGTGCATATACCCGCGTATAGGCAAGTATATATCCGAGAATATATTTTCTCGTTCGCATCGGGGTGTGGAAAATCGGGTGATGGTTTGCTTCGGGGATTTCCGGTTGAACGTGTGGATGTGTTCAAGCTGAAGCCACCAGTGGTATAGTGATTATGAAAATAAATGAGTGTCTCTCGTGGGGGAATCAGCCCTTTTTTTTTTTTTTTTTTTCAAATTAAAAAAAAAAACATGGTTTCGATACACCTGCCATACAGATCGTAGAACAATTTAAGGATGAATCGAGATTAGAGCATAAAGATTTAAAATAAAAAAAAAAAAAATCATATTTATTGCGAGATATATGTTGACGCAAGCTTGCAGTTCATGATAAAATACGTACATGATTTTCAGATTAAACGAACGTGACTTGGGAAAAAATGAATCGAGGGAGCTCGAACCGTAACCCTATACAGAAAAATAAACAACTCGTGGCCTTTGATCGGCTATTTTTCATAGCTCAGTCAACATTCAACACTCTATATAGAACCAGTCTTTTATCTCGGGGCGCAGAGCTCTGTACAAATTTCCAAAGTACATCATTACAAGCGGATCACGTCGAGAGTGGGGGGAAAAGAATACAGCAGCTTGCCGTGCGAAGCTGAGCTACCCCCATCCCAAACTCTCCAAAGGAAGGAGCGAGAAAAATAGAAGATGGCACGTGTATATAGGTAAAGGCAAATGCTGCACCCATCAGGTACATCCCTGTCCCGGGACCATTTGTTCCCTCTCCCCTCCTCCACTGCGCGCTAGGGTGTAATCTTGGATCGGCCGCCTGGTGAGGGGTATATATGACCCAGGCTCCGCTTCAACTCTCCGCAGAGCTCTTCTGCAGCTTCGCGGGCACGTACCGTCCGTCCAACGTATGTACTTACGATCGAGCTTCAAAGACGCGGACGCGCTTATTCACCCCTACCCCATTTAATTCCGTTTCGTAAAACTTTACTCGCTATTCGAGTTGATACTTTGGCGAACAATGCACGTGCGCGTGTGCGTCGATCGGAGCACGAATAACGAAAAGCAATCGGAGGAAAAACCATTTCGCCCCCCCCCCCGTGCAGCTAATGAACAAACTCTGCGAACTATTTTACTAATCGAGACAATTAATCGTCAGACGGTCGGGGAGTTATAAATAGACTTAATTCACGCGGGCGCTCGATTAATCATAGTTGATGGGGGAAAAAAAAAAATAAAATCAATAAATAATTAGCTCGTCTATACAAGTGTACATTTATATACTGACTTAATTGATTATTGTTTCGATTTCACTCACAATCTTGTTACATCAGCCACGTCATACTCTATACCGTAAGACTAACCTGCTCGCACTTGGATCTTTTACTCTTCCGCATGGCCCATCATCTCGTACCCGATGTCCGACCATACCCGTCAGTTTCTACTTGCGTGGCTGCTGTCTTTTGGCTGATTTTTCCTTCTCGCGCACACACACGCCTATACATACGAAAAAAGCAAGCTCGTCTGACGGGCGTCCGGAAAAAATAAGGAAAAGAGCTGGCATCGGTGACTAAGAGGGTGGAAGGGGACGCAGGAGGAGAGAAAAAGCAGCTGTCACGCGCACGAGGAAGCAACACGTGGCCACTGGGTCGCGTTGGATTGGCCCAATTCACTCGGTCTCTCTCTATCTTTTGCTTCCCTCCCTGGACGCACTCGTGCATCTTGCAGCAATTGCACTTTTCGTGCATGTGTAGTATGTATACGTGTGTGCACGTTATACCTATATATGTGTTAAGAGCGGGGGTGGGGAGAACGAGACGTTGTTCAATGTCACGGCTCCAATGACTATATTGACCTCTATCGTAAATGCGCTTGGTTTCCTCCTCCTCCTCCTCCCCTTTTTCTGTGCTTGCTCTTTTTCTCTCCATTTTTTCACGTCGTTATCTGCTCCGCGCTCGTTTTGCAGCGCCATACTTATATGCTATGCACCCACTTCTGTGTTGTATACGCGTTATCTCGATTTCCGCCCAAGGTGCTGTGTAATCTTATACAACACGTACACTAATGGTACAGGCTCTGTGTTCATAAGTTTCGCAGTTTCTCATTTTGATATGTGGCAGGTGGATGCTTATATTAAATTAAAATTCTTTTGGTAAAATTGTCTTTTTTCACATGTAGTAAGTAACGTAAAGTAACATCATCTGAGCTTTAAAATGATACTTTGAGTTGAAAAAAAGAAATTGACTGATTTAGATGGAATTAAGTAAATCACCTGGATCTTTTATCTCCGAGACTATTTATCTCGTTTAACAAACCTTACCTGGTTTTTCACACTACTGCGATATTATTTATTCACCGCGAAATAAGTTAAATGTACAAAAATTTTTATTTTTATTTTTTATAAGAATCAAATGACGAATGACTCTTGTAGAATCCATCGTTTTTCGACTTATCACTTAAATAAAAAAAAAAAAAAATTTCACACAAAAAATTGTATGCTTTATTCGATACAATTACCGTAAGTGTCTATACAAAGAGGAAAATCATTTTTGCAAGCAATACTTTACGGGTTACGTGTAAGAACGCGCCAACTAATTTTTCCTCGAAAACGGAAAAAAACTCGCAAGTATACGTAATGTACAACACGCCAAGCTTTTAACTGCATACTCGGGACAACTTGCGCAATAATCTTCCTGTGTATCGCTGTTGCGTAATATCCAGTTCCTCTGTCATACCGATCAACAGCTACTTCTACTGTACTTCCACACGAGTGCCTAAATTCGTGAAAATCAGATAAAAAAAACAAAAAAACTCGATTGATTACAGCTTTTGCTAGCTTGTCTCGTGGTCACGATGTATGTATATATCAGCGAGACAAAAGAGCTTTTGATAAGAACGATGGTAATGACAAAATTGGCTTATTCGTGAGAAAAATGTAAGTAGTGGCTTTCGGAGCACGCGGGACAAAGGCCAAGGCCGCCCGCCGATGACTGCAACGGATCAGATATAGCTACGTCCTCACCCCCACCCCTCCCTATCGTCTCCTCCTCTGGCACTGCTATTGATTTTTAATTTATCGTGCTTCTGGCAATTACTCGCGAGTGTGATATAACGCTTCTCCAAACGGCGAGGGTGAAAGTTGTTACGCGTAAAAATAGTGCTCTCGGAAAACATTTTCGGGCCGTTTCAATGTCAACGAGATTATTTTTATTTTTGTCGCGTACAATGCAAGCGCACAAATTGAAAGACTACGGATAATGTTACCGCACCCAATTATTGAAAAAAAAAAAAAAAAAAAATCCACGGAATGCAACGTGATTCAAGTTACCCGTGTCCTTCAGAAGCGCAGCTGTCCCACAACTCGTTGTTGGTAAGCATCGGACGGCAGTTGCAGTAGAAAGATGCAAGTCCCAGGTCGAACCGAGACACCGCCGCACTCAACTTCGAACCCGCAAAACGAGCAGCAACTAGCTAGCAGCTGTTTCTCCGACAAGCCCAAAGGCTCTCCTCCTGCTGGAGGAAGCACTCGACTGCGACTACCTCGAGCACCGAGCCGCGAACGGGTGCTTGGGTGTCGCGCGATGCACGCGCGCGCGCTGGACTACGCCACCCCCTGCCGTGGAAGCCAGAAATGCAGCGGGAATACTCGCCGACCCCCCCCTCCTATGCCCCAGTGGGGTTACAGGGGGTGACGTCAGTACTTCGGGCCACCCCTACCTTGGCCCCCTTTTCGCCTCCCTTGCACCACTACGACGCTTCTCTTCTCCCCCACGCAAGCGCCGGCCGACCGGCTATACACACTGCGCGCGAGCGAGGAGGGGGTGGGGGCTCTTTTCCCTTTTTCAAGGTAGAGGAGTATCAAGGGTGAATGGGGGGAGGAGGGAAGAGGAAGTTCGGGACAAGCATACGCGCATGTATCGCTCTAATGCAGAAAAATGGAAAAGAAAGCGGCGAGGGGGTGAAAAAAAGGGGGTGCCGTTTTTTTTTTCATTTCATACGGATATTACATACTCGGTCGCCGTGGTAATTGATAACGAAAATAACGCGGCGACCTTCGCGCTGCTGTTTTTTTTTTTTTTTTTTTTTTTTTTCCTTTCACCCCGTCGGTCTTGTATTGTACTTTCCTCGAATCGAATCGAGCGTGAAAATCAATGTGGCCCGCTATTTTTGGTTGCGCGTACACCTACATATGTTTTTTTTTCCAACACTCTGTTGGCTAAAAAATCTTATTCATCCCCCTCCCCCCACAAAAAAAGGGAAAACGAGACAAAAAAGCGAATAAATTGAAAGCGTTCGAGTTGCTTTGTTTAAACATTGGGAAAAATCTCGGAGAGCAGCGCGTGACGTAGGCCTGATATGTAGGTCGCAACCGTGTATACCTACTTTGGTGTTTATGGGGGCTAGGGAGTGGGCGGGGGCGAGCCAGGACCATCCACGTGCTGGCGACGAATGTAGGTCGAGTTCGCGGACGCGTTGATGCCGCATCCTCCCCCACCCCCCGGTTCTCTGATGTCTTTTCTGTTCCGTTGTGTGTGTATTCATAAGGTACATGCGCCATTGTTTAATTTATTCACCGCTGGACTGATGACGGATAAGTGTCGGCAGCATTGATTTTTCATCGATTACGGAATCGTTCATTGGGTTGCGAAATGTCGAGAGCTCTGCGTGATTAATTTGCAACGGGGAAATCTTGGTACCTACAAGTACTCAAAACTCAATCGGCCCGCCAAGGATGTCGGTATATATTGAGCAGATAGAGAGGCACTATACTTCTATACGTTCCTCGAGGCGAGGACTAATCGAGGATCGTAAAGGGGCCACACCACGTCACGGACTGGTGCAGGACAGTTGCAATGGATCTCTCGTGGCCTAGTTTCGGGGCTACATAGGACGTTTGCAATTTGATGGGAATACCGTTTTTTGACGCGCGACCTGTGAAATGCCATCGTCACGCAAACATTATTATTCACATTTTATAATGGAAATATCATTTTCGAGCGTCAGTCATGAGCGGGCAACGCGACTCTTTTTTTCCATTAAAATACATAAAAATGAACGAGGGTGCACCTACATCGATTACAACGTCACAACGAACGAGGATCCACGATTCTGTGTACCACGAGCGAGAAAAACCAAAAAAAAAAGATCTTCCGTATGAAAAAAGTTCCTTGAGTGCACCGATGCACGCATGTGCAAGCCATTTATACCTACACACGTATACGGGTAAAAACACGAGGAAGTTTCCCAGCTAGCGGATTAACCCCGGAGCCCCGAAGGTTGTTAGCGAGGAAGTAGGTACTCCCGCTGCTGGCCAAGCTCGTCCTTCACCCCATGCACGTGCCTCTCCCGACGCGGCTGAAATAATCATTTGGATCTCTCTTTTCTCTTCCGCCCCCCCCCTAATTCTCCCTCCTCCAACCAACCCCCTTTCCGCTGAATGCAGTTATACTGCAGCCCTGCGTAATTTACTCAGCAGCAATGCCAGCTAGTGCTATAATCGAGTATACACAGCGCAAGGTAAGTGTGCGCGCAGATGCCAAAGTAATGGACCACGGACATAGGGGGCGTAGGAGGGGGAGGAGGAAATAAGAAGAGGCAAGGGCTCTGCTGATGCTGGCCCAATTTCTATCCGACAAAGGTCGTACGTACCAATGTCTGTTTGCTACGCACGAGATGGAGAAAGAGCTGATACCATGCACAGCTACCACTGCCCTGTATATATATACATCCCACCACCCCCTGGAGGCAGGGGGATTTATCTGTGCTCATGGCAACGCGCCTGGGATCAGGTGAGCTCTCGGCACCTCCGACCCCGCACCGGCTCTTGCATCCAACGTCATATTTTCCACCCTCCCCCCCCGGCCTCGTCCTTATGCCTTCCTACGCAATCCGTGAGCACGCCAATATACCACCCCCCCCCCTTCCTAGTATACATTGCACGCGCAATGGCCAGGTAGGTAAGTTGGATTTTGCAGGCTAAACGGTGGGGAGAAAAGTAGGTCATTCCTGGGACAGACACGCGCGACCGCTTGACGTTTACTACGATAACTATACCCTATATCCACCCGCGCTCCTTCCTCCTTTATTTTTTTCGTTTTTTTTTCCTTCGCTCGAGACTTGGAGGGTTTTTTTTTGGATTACGATCAAACAGAAGGATGTTCGCTCTGTTCGAGATTGCCGGGCTTCTTTTGAGATAGAACAGCCCATGTAAGAAAGCAAATACGAAATATATAAAACTCGACTCTACCGCATTATTGTCACCTTCCTGAAACCTGTAAACCTGCAAAATACCTCCAAGTCTATCTCCTTTCATTAAAAAATGTTGAACAAAGCTTCCTTCGGCCGGCCATCAGCGTCACATCCACTTCGAGGCATGTATAATTGGCGATGAGAGAAAAATCCAGCGCATATGGGGCGTGCATGCGAGTATCTGCGTGCTCGGGTTGACAGGTCGCGAGCGACACGTGGGGGGGGGAGGCAACAGCTGCGGCCCATTAACCATACCAACCCCCTCCGGGAGAGCTGCGCGGAAAATTCCCATGACCCAGTTCACGGTTGGCCGGTGGAATCGATATTAAAAGACACAAGTGAAAATCGGGCAAAAGGGGGAGGCTGGATTTTCCCTCCCAGTTCGTCCTCGGGAGCGCGGCTCTAGTTTTTCAGGATCACGCTGATGCACTGCAATGGGCGCAAGGAGCGCGACCCGAGAGGAGATTTGAAAATCAAACAGCGATCGAACGTTCGGGCCAAATTGGCTCTTTTAATTTGTTCAAGTTGATCAGATCTATATATTATCGCCGCTTTCCTTTTCTCCGTGTGGGACTACCGTACAATTTCGCCGATTGACCTTGAACAAATTGTCCGATCGACCTTTCACGCGCGACGACGAGCCAAAAGCTTTTTTGCTCCGCGTACCACTGCAGTACTCGAGCGGATATTATTAACTCGGTACAATACATATATATATATTTTTTCTTCCTTTTTTCTCCACACATTGTCCGTGACTACTTTATAGAACTTGTAAAATAAATCAAGCAAGTGCAACACACGTGTAGTCGAACAACAACGAAAAAAGAAGGCCCAATTAATAGAGAACGGGGCTAATGAAAAACACTCTGCCACGTAAACTAATAAATGGAAAATTCCTGGTCAACGCGTTAATTTGCAGTACACGCGAGCCGTAGATGATCTCGCGCGCGGTATAACCCAACGCCATGATCTACACGTACATAAGTGGGCAACAGATATACACATATTACCCACCCCACCAGAAGCAACACGTGTTCGGCTTTTACTGTAGGCCCCGCGAAGGGCAAAGGTATCGTACATATGACCTTTCCAAGCGAGCCCATTAATCTCGGATGTTATTATACGCGCGTGCAGTATACCTAGACACTTGGGAGCGTTTTTAGCGCGTCACCTTCGCATATTATAAATGCGAGTCTACTGTTACTCGTTACTGCACACCCGAGCCGACCATAAATGTGTACATCTGTCGGTGAGTACCGCGAGATAGAGAAAAGACACTCTGCCGGAGAGGAGCTTTTAGCGCTTGCTTGCACATCGCACGATATATATGTATATACATTTATTATAAATGCGAGCATATGTATACCTAATCTCTTGCAGTGGTGTATGGCAGCGACAACTATAACTGTCGGAGAACGGGGGGAGGGGGAGGTTGAGGCGAGTGGGCTTTCGTGCGATCGATTCCACTATAGTGTCGCCTTGACAGTCAAGGACGCGCTATACCTACAACAGCTCCGGGCTGATGATGTTTATCTTCCTCCCTTATCGAAGTTTCGTTTCAATGCTGTGTCACGACTTTCATTAGTTTTAGTTTATTTATTTATTTATTTTTTTTTTTTTTTCTGTACGAAGTAAGTGGGTTCTCTTTACTCGAGCAAAGACATTAATTTGAAAAATGTTTATATGTAAATTATTTAACCAATGGCTCATTCATATTAATAATTGAGAAAAATAATGCGACCTAACTGTTTATTATGAATATCGAACCAGGACAGGACAATTCTCGTTACAACTGTACGGGGAACGGAACACCGAGGACTGAAATTCTGGTCAAGTAGAGTAAGTCGATTACGGTAAGACATAAAACAGACAGACGTGCCCTGCTGTGCAAAAATTAAAGTTCATTTCGTTACTCGAAAGGTTTTATCTCTGTTTTTTTTTTTCTTCTGGAACATTAAATCACGCCAATTTAATATACGTGCCACTACAGAAAAATCATCGCTGTCTCCTTCATCACGTGTGTCAACGCGCCGGTGAAAGTAGGTTGGCCCTTTGAACCATCGCACGTGATCAATCGGGTCTCGCCATCGTTACTATAAGCGTGTTCATTAGTTGTAATAGCCAAGGAAATTCCCCACAATCATCTTCCGTGCCCATACACACACACACATATGTATATGGCCTCTATTGAATTAGATTTGCAGGATTGGCGCGGTTAATTGAACGAGCGACGAGAAGACTTTTGTGCCTTTCATTGTTACCGTTTGATCAGTTACTCCAATGAATTTCTCGAGTTTTCACAAGCGACGATTTGTGCGTCATCTGCAACGAAAGATGGGATGAAAAGTTAGCCGTAAGTACTGCGAGGAGTTTCCAAAACGAACAGCTCTTTGCCCACTGTGTACTCGACGAAACAGTGCACGTGAAACAAAACGGCAAACGCGAATCTCCGACATCTTACCGAGCTGTACAGTCGTCGCTTGCTCGTAGGTTGCACAAACGGAAGCGCATAACTCTCGGGGTCGGGCAAATTGCGAGATTCCTCCCCATCAGCGGGTAATACAATGCGAGCGTCTTCTTGTCACCAAAGACAAATCACCGGAAACTGTGCACGTGTGGAAAAAAAAAAAAAAAAACAACAACAAAAGTCTCTCTCTTTGTTTTTTCTCACCATTGTGAGGGTCGAGCGAGGATAAAAATTTTACGACGCGCCGTCGTAGGCGTGTCAACTATTTTTTTTTTTTTTTTTTTTTTTTTTTTTCGTTCCAATTAACTTACCGCGAAGTACTACGCGTTTTCAATCAACCAGTTGTGCGTTTCAACAGGAGATCCTCTGTTCCCTCTCTCTACAGTTCGGTGTGCGTGTGCTTCTAATTCTAATGACTCGCCGTGAGGTCAGCGATAATCGAATGACGCGGGAGAACCACGCCTAGGTTGCACGACCCGTGTATTCTCAGTGGAGATCTGGTAGAGGGGGGGGGGAATGATTAAGGAGACAAGTCGCCGTAAATCCGAGTGTAAAAATCTGCATCTCTCGATCGGTTCTAATATTTATAAGCTCTACATTATAATACATTGTATATTGTACGCGTGTTGTTCTCCTCGGTTTCGTTTCGTTGCGTAATGAGCCGGGCGTTATGTCACGTTGGAGCACCGGATAGCGCACGAATTTTCTTTCCCCTCCCACGCGTTACAAATATACATCACATGGAACAACGAGGCTGTACAGGTCTACAAGGTTATGCCTCGTCAATATATATATACACATACAAAAAGCGGGGTGTAGGTGTAATATAAATATAGCGACGGCGGAGAGGCCGGGAATGCGGTCGAGTTATTCCTCTTGTCGCCAGCGATTGATTTTCTCTCGTAATGGCCCTTTCGGGGAGTCCGACGATTATCCGCGTTCAAACGAATCGCCGCCAAGAGGAAACAACGCGATGGCCATCGATCGATATACATATTTTCCGTTGTTATTACCTATAATTCTCAACTGCCCCGTGAGTTACAAAACAATAAATGTTGTTGTTGTTTCCCACGACTGTTGGACCTATATATATATTAGTTACGTCCGAGGTAACCGATGGATCATCTAATAGGTAAAAGTAACGATACATAAATATACATATATTGCTCTCGAAATTCGAAAATCAAATTTAATTCTGTACCTATGTGTACACACACACAATGCACGTCACCATCGGAGGCAGGTCGCAGCCGCGTCTATTTATAGAAAGCGGGCCTCCGGGTGGCGAGAAAAGCTACTCGGGACATGGTAAATATACACACACGCACACACCTTCGAAATACGGGAAAAAGTAGCACTCGTCCCTACATACAAGAGCACACGGCTGCACTAGCGTAATCTTCGTGTTTATTTTCGCCCGGCCGGCTACCCAAAATGCGCACCACTAGGTTTATATACCCTTTTCTCTCCCTCTCTCCAAGTAGCTTTTACGTAATCTTGTGCGCTTGTAGACCATAGTTTTTGTTTTTTTTTTTTTTCATACAGGTGGGCATGACATTATGATTGAGTTTTTTTGGTGAACCCAGTGTTTTTACCTATTATGTATTAGAACTAACGCGTGAACCTCGATGGAAATTTCCTCTAAAGAGAGCTCCAGAAGTCATAAAATCCCCCAAGGGTTTCAACTTTGCCTTTTACAAGTAGATATAAGAGTGGTGTTTACGAGGATTCATAGGTAGGTAGATATATCGTACAAAAACTGGCTTACTCTCGCAAACTTTCTTTCGTGCTTTAGATAATAATAAAAAAAAATAAATAAATAAATAAAGCAAAGAGTACCAAAATCGACTATAGAGGATAAATTAAAGTCTTCTTAACTAGTCCACGATAACTTAATCGACTTTTTTTTTTGGCAGTGAAAAAACTTGATTTTCTAAAGTCCTAAAGCTCCCATACGACTCTGGTCGAGAGTAGACATCTTAGATTTTACTCAGATATTTTTGTCATCGAAAGTTCGACCGATGTTTCGATATTTTTTCCGACAGACGCGAGTAGGGAAAAAAAAAGAGTATTGACTGGAATATATTTAGCTCAATGTGTGTTGACGAGCGCTATAGAGCTGCCATTTCACGTCGTAAACGTTGCGTCATTGATGAATTTATTTACTTATCGTTTTTTTAAAGATAGAAAAACAAGTAAAAATATCACAAATAAAAACGATTTGTTATATGGATGAAAGTTTTTGATCTTTGACTCATTAAGATTATACAGATTTTCGCATGACCACGTGTACTTACCTCTACTATGTATAAATTGATCAAATAAATAAACTAATGAACAAAATAACATAAAAAAAATGCCCTCGAGAGATACTTGCCGTGTAAAAGCCAAAGTCAGCTGACGGATCGAAAACCCCGCGCTCGTCAGCTGACTTTGACAGCTGGTGCCCCAGCAGCTGTCGAGCTCGCAGAAGTTTGCAGGTATACCTACCAACCACTTTGCTAATACCTCTGCGAGCTTTTGGCCGACTAGCTGATACGAGTGCGAGAGAATTCTCTCTTACCAGCAGCCGATAGGAGCGCTTGGGACTACGATGAGCTGGATGATGAGGTGCGTGTGATCACTAGCGCGCAGAGGGGGTGGGTGGTTCTAGATTTCTTACCATAGGGTGGTGAAGCTGGACGAATTGGGTAAATTCTTTTTTTTTTATTTTGGAATGATTCATCGGTTGGATTTTAAAGGTGGAATTATGTATGATTGTTCATTTTTTTTTTTTTTTTTTTTTTTCCTTTTCAAACATTATTATTCATTAAACTCACAAAGCTGGTATAAAAAGTAAAAAGAAAAAAAGACAACGTTCTCTTAAAATGTAACAAAGTACTGATGAAAAAATACAAGTCAAACTTAATATCCATGATTTCGTAGACTCGGCAACGATTAAATTAGCACATCGTAAAAACAATACAAATCTCGGAATCGACCCCCTTCGAGGAGGCAACAATTTCGCGCGCGAAAAAACAATAGAAAAAAAGTCCAGCCGCAGGATGCCATCAGGTGAGCTGTTCAAAGCAAAATTAGCACGGATATGCAAAAAGTGTTTTATCATTCAAATGAAAACTACTTGATACACAAAATTGTACAAAAACTTGATGTACACATGCGCACACACAGAGTATATATATATGTTATAGATCACGTACACGCGGCGGGCACTTTCCCTCTTGGGCTGCCCTTCCCAACTCCCTCCGGTTCCGGCGCAGGTATCCCCCACGCGCGTCTGGACGAGCGCGATCAATAATTCATGTCCCAGCTGTCACGTGCCCCCCCCCCTTTGCGCGATAAACTCCCAGCCCAGCCAACCACCCACTCGATGACCTCATCAGCTTGAGCTTCTTTTTTTTCCGTTTTCTTTTCCTCTCATCAGGAGCAGAGGAGGCATTTACGGAACGAGGAGGAGAAAAAGAAAAAAGGGGGTTTGGGGTGGCACCGAGCCGAGGGCTAATAGTCATTTCCGAAGGCGGTTAATTGATTCGCGGATGGCGCGATGTTGCCTGTACACGGCCGATTAAATTGTTTGGAGGTAAGTAGGTCGGACCCAGCCGGGACGCGAAATCTAATGAGACGCTTCAGGGAGGGAGGATTTTTTTTTTTTTCATCCCTCGACACCTCGGAAGAGTTATAGACGTGGGATCAGTGATGGGGGTATCGTTACTTATTTTTTTTTCAACAACTGGTTTGGCATACATAGAAACACGAGTGAAGATATTTTATTGTTACAAACCGATAAAGGTACACGCGAGAATTGAACGCGTGGAAAAAAAAGAGGAGATAAGACGATGTGGATCCGAACAAACGCACCCTGTACGGTTAACGTCTATACGGCGTCGGGAGAAGTGGGAGGAAAAAACAAAGATAAGATCGCGTGCTGCGTACCGAAGACGAGAACGGGGAGCGAGGCCGCGCGACGGAGTGGGTGTGATTGGTAAGGGGCGCGCCGAGTCGGATAACGATCGGCCGAACGAGAAAAATAGCGCACTCGCGAGCACAGTGTTCTGCGTCGGATGAAAGGAGCGGATGATGTCATTACGCGGCCGCGCGTGACTGACTCTAATTTGCGCCTCTGGCGTGGGTGGTGGAGGAAGGTGTGGAGGAGAGGAGCTTTGGTTCCCTTTTACTTTTTGCTTGAGCGTTGTTTGACGTATTTTGCTCTCAAAGTGCCACGGACAAAGAAAGACCGTGCCGTCGGTTTAATCAGTAGTAACAGTCGAGTCTCGTCAGACGCTCGGGCGGACAGAGGGAGCGGTCGTTTTTTTTTTCATCTCTTCTCGTCGAAGATTGAGGTGTTATTTTTGGAAGATATTTACAACTACTTTTCAACAAAATATACCAGTATCATATAGGATTTATTTCGTAGTTCCAACTCGACATATTTTACATCGTGTGATCGGATGCGAACGCAGATACATACAATTTTTTTCTTATAGGCAAGTCATCGTTGAATACATTTTGTTTGTTTTTTTTACATTGTTATAATTTCTATTTCGATGAATTACAATTACGAAAAACTCATACGTGTACAAACAACTTACAGTTACCGTTAAAAATAATATAAAAATAAATACAAAAACAGAGAAAGTATCAATTACCACACAGCACACGTACACAGTATCGTTCATTGGCTATTTAAGATAAAAATTAATATCGAAGAACTAACGACAACCCAAATTGATGATTAATTAATCCACTTGTCTGGTGATATCGATACACCTGTAGGCGAGAAAATACATGCCTCTCGACCGAAACATGAAGCTGAACGTAGCAGCGATGGTATACCATAAAATACCAAATTTTCAACTTTGGGTTGACTCTTACATTTTGGTGAATTGGTAAGGTACTAGTTCCAAGGGTACCCAAAGTTGCTAGTTTCAGCTTCACGACCGCAACAGAGCAACGCAATGTACATGGGTGATCGGAAAAAGTGCCAGATCCGCACAGCCGGCGTCGTTGCTGGCGTCCTCAGAAAACTGAGATACCACCAGCTGTGTTCACCCGCTTCTTTACCTACCGAGTGAACGCAGAGTGGCTCCCTGTTCTCCAAGCACGAACCGCACGCCCGTCAATTCCAACCTCGTTTTCTCTTTCTAGCATCGCCTGCGGAGAAGAAGAAGAAGAAGAGAAGGAGGAGGAGGAAGAAGACGACGAAGCAGCAGGAGTCGCCTCGACGTCGTCACCATCGTCGGCGAAAAACCCAATCGCTCGCTTTACCCTATAGCAAGGTACCTCCTTTAGACAAGGAGGGGCTCTGTCGCTCGTGTGAGCCGCGACTTTGTGCTTTCTCGCTCTCTTTCTTTCTTTCTCGCGTATTCTCGACCGCTCGTTCTCGACTGCTGCTCGAGCGCACCTTGAAAAAAAAAGAAAAAAAAACATCTTCCAAAATTTTTTTTGCTTTTTTGTTGCTTACTTTCATTTTATACAAAGTTGCTTTTGTTGTTGCTCTTACTGGCTATGTGTAACTGTTTTGCTTCAACAACAACACCTACATACACAACACATTATTATATTTATACTGATACGTCTTGTACGTTACACATAAATTAGGTCATATTTATACACAAAGTTACAATCACCACAGCAATTCTTACACCTACATATTATACTGTTTGCGTGCAGAAATAGTTTTTAAAAAAATCTGCACACTTTTTACATACATATATTTATATATTTGTATGAACCAAATAGTATCAACTTTGCTTTCATTTGAATAATAAACGTTTTTTTTGCATGTCGCTCGTTAAAATATACTACCGTTGGCACTTATGTACCACGTACTTGATAAAGACCCTTTTTTTTTTTTTTTAATGTATAGGTATACCGTTTGAAAGTCATGATATTAATAATAAGAAAACAAAAAAAAGTTTCGACTAAACCAAAATTCTGACCCCCCCAATGCACGCAAAAAGTCTACCACCACAATCGTCTAATTTACAGAAGCCCTGCCACTATATAAAAGTATCTTGTGTTCGCCAAAACTTCTCTAGCTAAAAGTTGTAATGCAAAAAGAGCGAAACTTGACGGGAGCCTATACATACCTACTGAAATACTCTAGCTACGAGAAAAAAAAAAAAAAAAAAAAAAAAAAAAAAAAAAAAAAAGACAAAGTCTGGCAAAACTAAAGAAAGGAAGGGGTGTTGGGTTCAAGAAGGGGGGGGGAAGGTGCTCGCCTTCGAATTTCCGGTGCTGTAGTTATACTTACGATATATATACACACGCACGCGAGAGGGAGAAAGAGAGCACGGGTAACAAAGCCGCGAGCTATAGGGGCCAGGGAGTGCGCGCGCGCGCGTGGAACACCGATCGATGAAGCTCAAAGGACGGAAGGCCAGGCCTTCAAGGTCGAGCTAACGCGCGCGTGTGTCACTCTCCGTTATCTATATAATATATATATGTATCCGTATACCCCACTGGCTCACCGTGTGTATGTGCTGGACGAGCTTTCATGTGGCTTTTGAAACGTTCTCTCTCTACATTAGCTTTCGGGCCGCAACTTTTTGCCCAAATATATCCCTCATCAATTCATTGATTTCTTTTTTATTTGAATATATATCAATTGAGTTTTAATCCGATTAGGAGCGCAAAGTATTTTTTTTTCTACCAACGAGAATTCACGCAATAGGTACTCGTGTATAAAGATCATTATAGACGTATCGTCTTTTAACGAGACGCGATGGGTCTACTTTAGCCGTAGTGGTTTCCTATACTGGTGAACTAAATATACTTTATGATTTTTTCTGTATCATTTATTTAAAGACAGATTCACGTAGTTCTTGACATCAGAATTTTTTGTTCCCGCACAAAGTTCAAAGTAGATAAATGTCAAGGATAACTTTTAATTTTCAACTCTACCTTTGAATACATAATTAAAAAAAAAAAGTATATTTAACCGAAAGAGTAAATTGGAGTGAGCCACTGTGGTGAAAGTAGATTTATTTGTGGATCCGCATAAAAAACGTGTTTTCCGCGGAGCGCAACGTTCAAATAGTCCCTTGGGTACACCTCGTCCACGAAACACGATGTGGTCAGCCATTAACATGACAATGCGCGCACGATCCCTTCTTTCCCACGAACGTAACGTAATAATACATCGCCCCTGTATTTATACATGCATGACAAACAGTGCACACCTATAGGTATACATAACATAAATTATACACGCGAAATCCAGGATGATCCTCCGCTACCACTGTCTTGTCCTTTCTCTCGCGGATCCCCCGACATCAGGGCTCTTCTCCCCTACGTGTCTCACGCGCGCTCGTGGCACTTGTGACGGGCAGTTTCGCATCCCTGCTCTTGTCAAGGGTAAACAGCCCGACGAGGGTGGGCTCACGAGAGACGCAAATTCACGTATTCACCGCGTCCATTTGTGTGTACTTGGGCGTGTGCATAAACGAGGACGTCGTTTCAAACGTCAATTTTTTACTTTTCACCCGCCCCTCAATTGCTTTCTTTCGAGGTGAGCTCATGTAAAACGGAAGATTATCTTCAACGACGATGCCCTACGTTAATTTCCCTCTTGCATTCAAACGTAAACCGCGATGGTTGTGCTTGCACGGCAAAAGCTCGATTTTGCAATTGACGGCCGCGAGTAAATTTCATTACCGTTGTGTATAGCCATCGAAGCTAAAACCGGCGCGCGAACGATTCGTCACGATCTTTTTTTCCCTTGCCCCCCTTGGGGACCCAAGGTCGTATTTCTCTCGACGGAGGAGTCACATTCCCGCGGGAATTTCCCCGCGCATCGGACGAGATTCTCCGGTATAGCCCGGGGATTTATTGCCGGTGTAAAATTTGAGAAAGAGCCTCCGGTGGCGCTATTTATTGCACGCGAGCTTTTTCCCTCCCTGGTTATATACTCTTTTTTTTTTTTCATCGGTGAGTAGATCCCGCGAACTTTATTACACGTGGATGAAAAGGCCAGTCAAAGTGTATCCCTCCCGAAAATAGAGACGCGATGGCAAAAAAACATGCAAATTGTGGGTCATTAAAAGCTTTTAATTTTTGTTTGCCTCCAGCGTTTGTGGTGTCGCTCGATTGATGTACAGTTATACCCGCGAGTAAAAGGCCAAAGGGGCAATCGACTGGATATCCAAACACAGACGACAAACGATCGGAAGAGTCAGGGGCACGAATGTAACGTTGCGCCCTTGCGATGGGGGAAAGCGAAATTCGAAAGAAATCCTCCCGCGGCGAAGGTAAAGTGAAGAGGGACTCGCGATAGTAAGTACCCCGAGCACGTTCAAAGAGGCCCAAGCACGCGATGCAAATGGCCGAGAGTCGACTCGGGGGTATGTCGGATCTCTCGAAAAGACACCGATGGGTTTCGAAAGGATCACACCTTTGTACTTGGGGAACAAAGTAGAAATGGGTAAGTAAGAGAGACGCTTAGCGTGAAATATCCATGTACATGCGTACACACATATATACTCGGGCTATTGTCACACGAGCCAGCGGAGCGCGGGGACGATAAAAATGAGCGCTGACGTCACGCGACAACGCGCGTGTGCACGGCATAAGGTGTGTATTTTTTCCTTTGTTCGCGAGGGCTATACCTACAGAGGCGGAATCGCGCGTTAGATTGTGCTCGTTGTATACTAAGATAGGGGGGGGACGAGTGCTAATTGAGCTTGATTGGAACCGTGTCGAACCACGAGTGCCGTAACAGATGATTATTGTTATTAATTTTTCTTTTTTATTGCCTTTTGTTCAAGTGGGCAAAATTTGACATTAAAATTCAGCGCGTTGTTCGTGCAAAGTACCAACGGTGGAGCTTAGAGTACTCGAGCGATGGAAACAAACGACACGAATGAGGCGAGCGTTGGAAGTGGTTGGCTGGTGGAAGGGGAGCTGGAATAACACCTATCAAAGAGCCGAAAAAAAAAAAAAAAAAAAAAAAACCGTCGCTGCTCAACCCTCCGTGAATCCGGTTCGCAGCTATCCGCAGGAATTCGGCTATTGTGCGGTGTTTTTTTGCTATTTATCTTTTGTTTTTGAACTGCTACACCTGATGATGATTACTTTCGTTTACTTGAGAGAATTAATGCACTGGTGAAATAATGAAAGTGAGATTCGAGGTAATCGCGTGGACTTGAAAACTTGATGAATCTGGCAAATGTGAAAAATAGGAATGCGCGATATATTGGATATATTTGGACTAAACTTTGAAACTATGATGCACAAATATTTCGACGCATCGATCTATTAAGGATTTACAATCCTACCGGTGCTATAAGCGGAAAAAATGTGTCTCGTAATTGATTTTTTTTTATTTTTTATTTTTTATTTTTTTTCCTACAAATAAACTGAATTTTCAATGATGACCTGATGCGAATGAATGATCGACCAAAGGCTCGTAACATTGACATTGTCGCTACCTGTTTTTAATAGACAACAAAATTTTCGTGTGTAAACAAACCTCGTAAAAACAGCTAACGACATCGACAAATAACCCATCAAGAGGAGAAGAAAAAAAAAAGGACGAATAGAGAAAGGGGGAAAAAAGTACTACTCACAGTCGACTGCTCGGCTCGTTGTTGGCCTCGTCTCCCTCGATCCTGTACACCTTGCCGGACATGACGTACTCGAAGGAATTCGCCCTGGAGCCGCCCTCGACTTCCGTGGCATTCCAGTCACCTCCGTCGGGGTATCCGTCCTCGCGCAGCGTCGTGGCCAACACCAATCGGAATTTGTCACCTGCAAAGAGGAAAAAAAAAAACAAAAATACAATACAAATTTTCGCTTCTCTTGTACGTGTATGTACACAGTATTTTCGTCTCGCTATACAACGATTACGTGATCGGACGACGGAGTCTCTATACCATGTACTTATATTTTACTTCGTTTTGTTTTTTTCTCATCGGCACGCGCTTTAGATTTCAACGGAACGCAAATAGGTTACATCATATTATACGGGCCTGTGCGTGGCATCGCTACACGCGTTTGTTATCTCTCGCTCGGAGGGTCGAGGGGAAAATTTGGTTTAGTGAAAAAGTACGATACTGAGTTGCCATTTTTCTTTTTGTTCACTCATTTACAATTTTTTTTCGACTATAGGTGAGTTTGCACAATATATACATGGAGAAAAGTGTCGATAGTGGTGGATAAAATTCTTGGTAGAGAGAGAGAGAGAGAGAGAGAGAGAGAGATTATACCTACGTTTTTTCTTTGATAAACGTAGTAATTTTTGTCTTAACTTATCGATCAGTAACTGTGTATACAGCGATTATCAATCGCATATAGTTACGGAAGATACAGGAAAAAGTGTGTAGCTTTTTTTAGTTCCTCCACTCGACTTTTTTTTACGAGACGTTGGAAAAAAAAAAAAAAAAAAAAAAAAAAAAAAAAAAAAAAAAAAAAAAAAAAAACGGTCCTGATCTCCGTATGCGATAAGACATTGACGCGACGCATAAATACTTACATTACAATCGACAGTCTCGGATGCGTCTGTCGTTCGCAAAATTTGCCTCAGCAGCGAGAATATACGCAAACCGATTCCATGGCACCCGAGAGTAGAGCTATTTTTCCAGTTTCAAGTTCGGCACGACCTTGGGTTACGTGAACTTGTGCTCGCGTTCTCAAAGATGACACACGCGCGCTATACACCTACACACACACACTCACACGCAGGTACAAGCACTTACTGAATAATCACACACTACCTTGTTTCTTTTTCTCTTCGCATGTACATGTGTGTGAGTGTACACACACCCACACACACAGTGGAAATTTACGACTCCTTTACTTATCTGTACTAGGTACGTATATATAATGTACACCACACACCGCGCTGTTATGTTATCTCGCTGCTGCTGCGACCGCCGATGTCGCGCACGCGCGCGTTTATCGAACCGCGCGGTCGAGCAAATCTTCAAATAAATTATCCGAACACTGGGTATTTTAATGGGCTTCGGACGGTCTACCTGCACGGGTGTGTGCACATGAAATATTGGAACTAGCCAAACGTAACGCTTCGCTCTATTTTCAAGAGATAAATGCGGGGAAAAACATAAATGTCACGTAGCAACTGATACAAAGGGTGAGGACTCAATATTTACGGGGGTACCTTTTCCTACGTCCACTTTGGACACGCTCCATCGATGTATGTTATATACAACAGGTGTACTTTTGTAGTCACAAACGCGAAACCCGTAGTTTTTCGTTTTGTTTCCCTTTTCCCTCCTACATATATCGCGGGTTACATCACGAGTTGATGCGTTGCTAGTTTTTATCGCCCACACTTTCTTTTAACCGATTAATTGTGAATGTTTTTTTTTTTAATTAATCGGCTGAAAAGTAGCGATAAAACAAGAAAAGCGTTCGCGTAAACGCGTAATTTGTTTTTAATTTGTCATTTACCGGTAAAAAAGTATAGTTGGTGCGTATCTGTTGGAGCTTTTGAGTCCGATGTTTCAAGTTGGGGAAAAAAAAAATTTAAGGAAATTCCAAAACCAACGAGCTTCTGCTGCTTCGCTAATAATAGGGGTTCATTTCAATAAAGATGATTCACGACACTTTTTAACGCGTGTTTATGTAAGCAAATGCGTTGTAATCGCTTGAATAATGGTAAAATTTGTTTGGAAAAACGTATAGTTTATCCATTGGTTGTCCAACGTATGTTGTGATAATTTAAAATAGCTTACGGGCTATAGTCGCAAAAATGCGCATTCGTGCGATGACGAGTGGAATAATGGAGGCACACGCGGACGGAGTTATTAATTGTATTATATAATGTGTGTGTGTATATGCATACGAATAGCGGAAAATAACAACGTGATTGGATTGGAATGCCAGTCTTGCCACGTATTCAACGATATAAGTACATTACGTAGATATTACGTAGATCCAAAACTGTATAAAGTCGGGCAAGAGAGGAAAACAAAAACGAAACTGTGAAATAAACGAGAATGAAGGA
The DNA here is from genome assembly GCF_036245765.1 of Copidosoma floridanum. Lineage (NCBI taxonomy): Eukaryota > Metazoa > Arthropoda > Insecta > Hymenoptera > Encyrtidae > Copidosoma > Copidosoma floridanum. The sequence goes on from NW_028321890.1 coordinate 32,444,980, forward strand.
AATAATACGCCCAAGTACTATCAAAGGGTTGATTTTACCAAGGGTTGACGTATGATATTCTCAAAAGTTTGTTTATATTTGATTTTTTATAATTTTCGTTTCGAATACACTGCACTCCCTGAACAACATATTTTACGATTTTCAAAAAAAAAAAAAAAAATTCCGCATGCTTCGAGAGTAAAAAAAAAAAAAAAAAAATTTCTCGAGTTTAAACGTCCAACAACATACAATGCGTTTGCCTCGTAAAATCCGTAAAAATATTCAAGCTTACGTATTTCCCGTAGAACAATGCCACACACAACGCATATTGCACGACGCAGTTACATACTCAACCACACACCGCGTTAAAAGTACTATACTTACACGTAAATAAATACGTATATCGATAAAAATGCTATACTTACACGTTAATTCCAATGGCAATCGACATGGCCGCGCGCAGCACCGGGTAGTTTTTTCTTTCACTCCGACACGTTATACGGATAAACAACATCAGCGACTTACAACCGAACAAAATTTTTGTATATGTACTTATATGATGGTCACACTTTAGTGTTCGTTGTCATTCCACGGGGATGTAATTGTCCTCGCACGGCGTGTACATTATTTGCCCCGTAGACTGTCTATTGCCAGCGTGGACGCGCGCACGTACGCGTATATACGTGGGCCGGAAAAGAAGCGTGAAAACTGCGCAACGGTGCAGCGAGAAAATATTTTTCCAAGCCGTGGCTCTTTCTCTACACGAGTGGCACGGAGGAGGGGGACAACCAAGGAAGGAGTATATGGAGAGACTATACGACCCAAGGGAATGCCCGAGTCACCGGAGAAGAAGAAGAAGGAGAAGGACCAGTGAGTGTTGGCGGATGGACAACACTTTCTTTGCGACGGTAAGGTATAATGTAATTACGTGCACGGTGCACACCGACTGTGGGGGTAGGGTTGGGGGAACATATGGGGTGACTCATGGTGAAAGTCACGCGCATATATCAATAATTAAGGAGGAACAGAGAGAGAGAGAGAGAGAGAGTGAAGAAGGGGGATGAGAAAAAAAAAAAAAACGTGTGATTAATACGCGTGCACACAGGGAGAGAGAAGAGCCAGCCGGTTGGGCGACCGGACGAGCGAGTAGTCCCGCGAGCAGCTAGCGCGGAAAGAGCGAGCGGCAGCAGAAGCAGCGGCTTGTGTGACCTTGGCATTGAACTTGGTGGCTGTCCACGACGAAGGCCGGGGCGCGGAGGAGGTAACGCAGGACATATACATGTATACATGGTAAGCGCGGCCGATGATGGGCACCCGCTGCTCACCGGCAGCTGCCTGGTAGAGATGGTGGGGCCAGCCCCCTATTGCGTCATCTCGCGCAAACTCTCGCTCCCTCTCTTCCTCCTCTTTAAGTATATAGGTAATATGTACACACAAGTGTATCTCCTCTCCTCTACTACTTGTACATGTAATACCTCTCGTAGGTATACACACCACCTCCCCACTTTCTGGATCGTACATATCCCCCCACCCTCTGGCTCTCCCTCTCCCCTCCAGCTCTTTTGAATGGTTGCTCTATCTCGCTTTATTATATACATATATCTTGATGGTTTACCGGGCTCGCGCGTCAATACAGCTGCCGGTGCTCCATAAGCTGGAGAGAGATGGACGGTATGGATTCCATTGTTATTATTATTATACCTATCTATACTATACGTTGTACAGGAGGAGGAAGCTTCTCCTTGTACCCCTCTCGCACGCGCGCACAACTCTCTGTATCTCCCTCCATACGTATGCACACACTCACTCGCTCGTATATTACGTTTGTTTAACCTTACAAAGTCGATTTGCAAAGTAGTGCTCGGCGATTTTTTTTCGCTCATTACCTATACGTGTTATTATTTTACGTTGTACAACGTACCAGAATCGACTGCAAGCACGCAAAGTTTTTTTTTTTTTTTTTTTTTTTCATTCCTTCGACTCTTGATGTAACGCACGACTGCGTGTGTTTCGAAATCAGCTAAGCGAACGCGAGCGTCGATTATCAAATTTCCAAAGTTTTATTTATAATTGATTCCTCGTGATTAAGAAGCCTTTGAGAAAAGACATCAATTTCTACACTAACAAAATGTAAAACTACGCGTGTGCTTTTTACCGTATGTAACAAATGCACCTACTCGTATAATACATGAGCAATCGTCACGAGTAACGATAAAAAAAAAGTATAGTAATTATAATATAAGTTGTTATCCACCTAGAACAAACAAACGCAGCCTCGATAGATACCATGCACACGTTTAGAGAGCGAGCTTGCGGAGCGCAATGTCGATGTATACCTATATAAACATACCCTCAGCGTGTGTATATATGTATATATATATACACATAAAAAGCTCGCTGGAATGGGATCGATGAGCACGACGGACTGACCTTGGGGGCTTTTCCTTTCTATATATCTAGCTCAATTCCTACCGAGCGATAGTAGCTGATACGATATTGCCGACTATACTCTCTGACCAAGTTTTTTTTTTTTTTAGTTTTCCATAGCAGGTCGTTTATTGAAATTAAATTTTCTTTACATTTTTTTTTTTTTTCTCTTTCATTCTCGAATGACTATATATTAGGCTATACTTTTGTAAGCTCTTGCTCTTTGAATAATGGATTTGCTGGAGAGTTGTGTTTTTTTTTTTTTTTTTTTTTTTTTTCACGTCGATAATTTATACACGCAGACGTTGAACGGATACAACGGAAAAATTACAATAAAAAATAGACGCTGAACTATTTTTTTTATTTTCACCGAATGTATGTATACATATCAGACTGAAAAAAAGTTTATATATATAAGGGACAGAAGAGCATGTACCTACTTTTTTTTTTTTTTTTGCTAGATTCTCGTCACGAAGAGTACACTTGCTCTGCTTTATCGCCCTACGCCAACTGGCTTTACTGCCGACAACATAATTTTTCTGGGAAATGAATTCCAGACAATCGATAGTAAAATCAAAAAGCTCTTTTACGTCCGTCACGAGTCTCCAATTTTTCCCTGAGCTTTTTTTCTCGAAACACAGCAAAAAAACACAATAAAAAAAAAAAAAAAAAAAATCACGTCGCGTGAAATAGCACAAATTCACCAAAGCAGTGTTGCCGGAAGCATTCGGTCGGGCAGCAAGTATAGATATCACCGTGTTGTGATTTACTCCCTTCGAAGGGAAAAACAAACCTATACCGTGTATTACACCGCTGACTCATCCTCACGGAGAGAAAGTCAAAACAAGCTTGCTTCGAGCCCCTCGGTTATTTCGTCGTCCTCCGAGTATTATTGTCACGATCGTTTTTACGACAGACGCGTGCTCAATTTTTCAAAAATCATCATCACTCAATACCCACCGACAGCTCGTCTCGAGCCTATACATGGAAAAACTCACGTAGTTGCCGTTTGAATAATGAATTTCGAGCTCGTGTATTCAATTACCAAAGCTAGAAAGTACTTAGGTACACTTGAGATGCGGACGAGTTTAGGAAATTCCGGGGCCGACTCGAGTGCCCTAACTTCGATACGTTTTACGAGCGTCTTACGATGAAAATGTAATTGAAAAAAAAAAAAAAAAAAAACCACCAACACATCGTAAACGAAAAAACTTACAAGGGTTATTGTCGAGTCGTATCGATGAGCTCCTAAACACGCACGTGTCGGTAAATTCACGAGTCACGACTCTTATCTGCACTAAAAACAATAAGCAAGTGATAAAAAAAAAACCACCTAGCACCTGGGATGTATTATAGTCTTTCGTGGTCTCCATTGACAAAAAGACTCTTGCGCGTGCTCGAATATCTCAAGGCTGCGAGAGGGGGGGGGGAAACCTAATCAGCATATGGAGGGAGAAAACAACAAGCGCGCGTTTCTTTTTATTACCCCGCCGGGAATGACAATATTTACACACCACCGGCCGAGCGCGGCAAATGTTTTTTAGATGATAAAATTAACGAGGGACGCCTACGAAAAAAACACGCTGGAGATCTGTATTACTATAATTGCTTTTCGGTAACGGTCCATGTGAGCCACTTTACGATGGTTACGATGGTTACGTGTGCGCAGTCTCGCAAGTGTGAAAATTTGCAAGACCTAGGCTACACCTCATGGATAATACTTACTCTCCGCTAATATCTGGTATTTTGCGCGCGAGAGAGGGACTCGTTTGACGTGAGCTGCGTGGGTGTTAGCTGTCATGGTATACGAAGAAGAAAAATCGAACTTTACGTCGAACCGGTTACTCGAATTACATTCTATCTGAGCACATATTTTTTCATAATCGCACACTGTGATGTGCACAATTGCACAATAATACGTAGCCGGTGACGACGTCATCAAGCTCGTATTTTTTTCTTAAAAAAAAAAAAAAAAAAAAAAGTAGATGTGCTAGTCAGTTCGAGATGGGTGCTTGCATAATAAAAGTGTCACGTGCACCAAAAGACATAGAGTGTCTACATCATCGGGAGATAACGAAACACACGCAACTCACCCAATTCCATCGGATACAGCCAGCTGTTGATGTCCAAGATAAGGTCCATTTTGAAGGACTCGGACTCGCAGTGCAGCCGGATCACTGAAACACAAAATAAAGAACAAAAACTCCGTTTAGTATAGATTCCCTTTTTTTTTTTTCTATTTAATTCCTAACTTATCCACTTTAATAACAAAAACATATACGCGCTTACATGCAAGCGTCAAGCTGCACACTTGTCGAGACATTCGCGTTTATACTCAAACGGTCCTAAGTATATATTTATGAAAAAAAGTTACCAAATTACACGTAAAGCTTGGAATTTAAATAGTTTCCTTTCTGCAAAACGTGAGCCGAGCACACGTATATATACGACAACCGATTACATTTGCGCGTGTATACCATAGTGTGAGAACTCGCGCCAACAAGATCGTTGTGACTCATCGCTAAGCTACTCCAACAGTTGGAGCACGAAAATATAAGTAATACATATATAGTGTCTCACAAATTTGACCAAACACACAATATCGGTACACCTGTTCTTCGACAAATACCCGCCACGTAACTCATTAACGATGGAGAATGGTTTTTCTTTTCTTTTTTTTTCACAAGTACAAAAGTTTGTTTCTACAGCATTGTGTGCACCCACACAGCGGGGATATTACAACACTCGTACGATAGATACGATACACAAGTTATGAATAATCTGCCAATTGGTAATATTATATACTCAAATCGTTAGTATAGGTAAGCATAGTTGTGACAACTATGGCCTGTATTGTTAGTTACATTATTCATCAAAGTAACAGCTTTATCCATCTACATGGACCAAATAAAATTGAGAAACCCGTGCACTCCGTTTACGGAGTACACGCGTTATATATAATATACGATTGTGTATAGGCGCGGTCGCGCATCGCCTACGTATACCTATATACAAAAATTCACGTGAAAGCCAACACGCAAATATATAGGCCTTGGCTGGAGCTGACGTCACTCCCACGCACACAGATTTAAGATACACACTTAGTATATTTATAGGTACTCGTATGTTGTATCAAATGCGAGATGTAAATTGCTACGCGCGCAACATTCGATAACGATTAATCAATTACACGGGTGAGTCGGGAGTACGCAATCGCAAATGTTTGGCTCTCGTTATCTGACTGATTTTCATGCCTAAAATGTATGTAAAAATACGAGGCAGTATATATGCTAATATTTGGCGTAAATGTATCTCGCGTGGTTTGGTCGTGACTGAAAAATGTAATTGCCACGTCATTGATGAAAGAATCGGCATGTAATAAAAAACACCACGCGGCCTGCACATCTTCAAACGATGAGTAATTGTTAAGTACGGCGATTGATGTAACGTTTCAAGAAAAGCGCACCGAGAACTTATCTCGACAAGAAAACGTAAGCAAAAAGTGCATCGGATAAGCTAAAAAGAAAAACAGCAACTACTTGATCGACGCTCCCTCGTTTTTCTTCTTCATCGCTCTCTGATGTATACTGCATTGTTCACTCGAGCATGGAGGAGGTGACTTGGCGCGAGAGGTAATATCGAATTACCGAATAACACGTCACCCGTGGAGAGATATCGAATCTAGAATTACGTTTTTTTTTTTCATGATTGAAACACTCGCTGATGTTGCACGCGTATACACGTGCCTTTATACATGTACGTGCGCAAACGAGCGAGATGGAGCGACGCGGAAAATGTAATTCGCTAGCGTATAAGCTGGATCACGTGCATTGGTGGTGGTGGTGTATGGATACCTATATGTATACATCTACTTGAGAGGAGGGGGGGGAAGGGATCGGATTTTGCTGGTCAACCTTGTCGTCAAGCTCAAGGTCGCGGTGGTGCACGTGCGCGGAGAGCCAACTTCCCTCTGATGCTCGTGGGGGATTAATTGATATGAGCTCGGGTGTTTTATCCTTTCGGTCGTGCAGGTATACTTAGTTGAGCTTGCGATGTGATCTATACTTATATGTACGCAATAGGTGGCTTAATTAATAATTATACTTGAAGGGTAAAAAATGTTTTAGCCAACAAATATGTTACGAAATTAGCGGTACATAAAAAAAAAAAAAAAAAAAATTTTCAAATTAATTGCGGTATTTCAAATGTCTTTGGAAATTAAGCACATAGAGGAATAACTTTTGTACTTTGAACAACGTGTTTTGTAAAAATTAATGTTTGCTATTTTTCCTGGCAGTACCAGTGAAGCAAAATACTATTCATATAGATCAGTGAGTTGAGACGAACGGAGTTTTAAAACGAAAAATAGTATACCTCGTGACACGAGCAAGCGGAGTGTATGTAGCGAGAGCTACGGTAATTTCCGGTTTTTGGGAAAGATGGGCGTACGGAAATTGGATTTTTTTTTTTTTTTTTTTTTTTTTTTTTTTTTTTTTTTTTTTTTTTTTTTTTATCACTGCATGTGCTCACTGGCACGCAGGTATAAGGGCACAGTCAAGCGCCTCATGCAAACAAGTTATCTTTACGTGGGTATAAGATCAATTACCGGTTTAGTCGTATTTTTTGTACAAAAGTAAATTTGCAATCGTCAAGTTTCTCCTGCACGCAGCAATTTTAACGACAGCAATTTGCGAGGAATTTCCTCGAAGAGTCGACAAGTGCTTCACATCCAAACCATTTTATTCCTGTCTTTACTCTCACGTTACAGCACCGTAAAAGCGCTGTAAAACTAAATATGTACATACAATATGACACAAAGAGACCGAACCACTTTGAGTCTGAAAAACATTTTCTGATTTTACGAGAAACTCCATCCCATGAAACTTGAAGGAAATACAAATTTTGTTCCACTCATTTTACGTAGATGAAAAAAAATTGTAAACTTTTACCTCTGCATTTACGGTACACAGAGTTTTCTTCCTCAAACTCTTTTAGCTTGCAAACGAATGGCTTCAGTTGAGCCACACACTCGTATGTATACTCGTACTTTTTACTGTATTATTTTTTTTCCAACAAACTAGGAAAAACTTAGTAAAAAGAGATATGCTTTATTTAATAAGAAATCGTAAGTGAGTCGCGACCTTTGTAACAAAACAATCAATCGTAATTTACATCAGTTACGGAAAACAATTAATTATTGACGATGTATAAAAAAAAAGGCAGTTTTATCGCGCGTCACGCAAAGCATTTAAAATTAAAACGGAATTACAGCCACAAGCCATAAAAAGTTACAAGTGTCCTATACTAATCAACTTATAATTTCATTAACGATCGTTACGTACTAGAAATAACGTTAAAAAAAAACTGTTATCGAAGATGACAGATCGAAGAAAAACAAAATTATCCATCAGCGTATGTTTTTTCTTTATTTAAAAAAATTCAAGTCGCGCATGTCGACGTTATTAACGAGCATCAGCATAAATACCTAAGCGTCAACTTGGCACCCATAAGCGAGGGAATTTCCAATTTTCAAATAACTCCGAATTGACCTGGTTCTCCCGACACGAGCGAGCCAGAGTACCTCCCCTGTGGACGACAAAAGTAAATAAAAATACCTGTACTCGGGCCTATTTTCAAAGGCGTCTTTGAATAATAATTTTATACACGTTTGCTCCTTGAAAGATATGGTCGAGATGCCGGATGCCTCCCCGTGTCAGTTTCTCGGGTGTATTTTGTTTTATTTTTTCAAACACATCTATCTCTCAAACAAAATACTAAAGAGGGAGAAAAATAAATTTTTTTTCTTCATTGCGTCTGATGCCCTCCACGCGATGATAGACAGACACAGCACAGGCTCGATTAGCTTCTTGTTAAGGCGAAATTGAATTCACGTAGGGACGGCTGGAGAGAGGAGCAACGGGGAATTACGTGTATCGATTAAAGCGCCTACCCGACCGGGAGCGTCATTATTGACGTTTCTCTATTTGCGCTTGTAGACACCGTATAGTTCAACGCTATGCCGAGGGGCCAATTTGACGTAAACGAGATGAGTCAGTTGCCTATACAGATTTACTTGTTTGGAAGACCAAAATTTTCGTGTACGTATAGGTGCCCCTTGAAATATTCTTTTCATCTCTGTTCGATTCTTTCGAGGTATGTAACAAATACATTTTTTTACAATTGATGCTTTTACGATAAAGGAAAAAACCTCATTCAGGATAGCAATTGAAGAGAGAAAATAAAAGTGATTCAACACACTGGAATTCAACTATAAAAGCACTGAAATTTTAACGAGTGTACTCTAACTCAATTTTGAAAAACTTTCCTGTCGCCAGACATGCACCGACCGAAGTTTTTGTTCTCCTTCGACCTCCCCTTGATCTTGGCAGTGGCGCAGGGCCTCCACAGCAAGTGAAAAAAAAAAAAAAAAAAAAAAAAAAACCACCTTGACCATCGCCTCGTTCGTTACACATTATTCGCGTCCCTCGAGCGTGACCGACTTTATTCCGAAATCCTTCACCGCGAGAAAAATATAACGATGCCGAAGTACGAAAGCCACCTGGTAATCCAAAAGACGGTCACATTTTAATTTTCGCTCTCGATTCAATTGACTATCTTTCTTGTTTTACTTTAATTTACTTCTGTGGCAAAGCTCCCCTCACTTATTTCCCCAATGAGATGATCGTGTTTGTTCCCATAATGGACGACAAGCTCGCGAGTCAAGGGCAAATGAAATGACAAACACCTGTCCAACACTCCCACATTTTATCGACCCTTTCCCTATCTTCCCGCTGCTACCTACCCCACACCTTTCTACAAAATGACTTTGTTCTTTATCCCCTAGTATAGCACATTTCCCAGGCTAATGGCAAAATCATCGTTACTCGAGCAGCAACATCGAACCCACGATTCCCCGTAACATAGTTATCACCCTCCCACGACGTATATACACACCCCGTGGGCACGGAGGAAACTCCATTTATAGATCATCGCCGAGCCTCCCTTTTCACCACCATGAATCCCCTGTAAGCTCCATATAGCAGCATTACGACTCTTCCACCATCGTGCCCCTTCACCCCCCCAGTCCTCTCCCCACAGACCTCGTTGTTCGTCCTCTTCCACCCCCAGCTCTACAGAGGACGCGTGCACGCACACACAGCCCCAACTGACTTATTACGTGTATGAGCGTGTGTGTGTGTGGCAGCATCAGCGGCAACACAGTCCGGGAAATGGGACAAGCGTGCAAGGATGCGCGTTGCTTTAACCAAGTTGCGCCGTGACGCTCGCTATCGACCCATTCTCTCTCTTTCTCTCAAAAGGGGGAGCGTGCGCGTGTATTTTTCTCCCTCCGCCCCCTGAGAGAGATGGGCGCCGGCGCGCTTACCACCTATTTCCACAAGCTCTGAGAATATATATATATATGTATGCCCCGTGCACCCCCGGGGGAAATATAAAACCTTGACCTTCGGAGAAATGGGAAGGAGTAGAGGGGGAGAAGGAGGGAAGGGAGGGGATGGGGGCACGGGAAAAGCTCCGATGGTCCTCCTCCTCGCTGACGTGACGCGTCCTCTTTGCTTTTTTTCGTTGCTTAAAGCGCTTGCCGAGTCTGGGAATATAAATATACGCGTGTAGCGTGACTTTACTTTTGCATTACTTTTCCTATCACGGTGTTTATGGTACGATGCATCGCCATCGGTTCTCTTACAGGGCTCTCGTGACGTTATGTTTTTTTTTTTTTTTTTTTTTTTTTTTTTTACTCACGAGACAATACAGTAGAGAAAATCAAGATGGTGATATATGAGGAAGACTGTCGTACGAAACAATTTTATCCGTCTCGCTGATTGATTGTGTATTTGTATCTTTTTGTCAGTGGTGATGATGGGTGTACGCGGTAAAAGAAAGGAGTGAACAGCGAAAGGCCACCTTCACCTTTGGTGCCGAGTAACAAGTGATTTCGCAAGAAATGTCCAATCAATAGTCAATAGTTGTTTTATTTGTATTAAAGAAAAAAAAGAAAATGGAAAAACTTTTGGCACTTTGATACCACCGATCCCCCGAAACCCCGACGAAGCGTTAACTTTATACAACTTCGTAAGTATAGCATGTGTATAGGAACGCGCGTGCGGCTTTATCGATTTCCATCCCTGAGCTTTCCTCCTGATGTATACACACAGAGTCTTTTTTGAGCTTCACCGGCGAATACGCGGTGCTAAACCTCGAAGCGGATCACCAACGTTGATGCAAAGGCTTTGCATGTGTGTGCGCAAGGCGAAATTAAACGCCGAGAGAATACCACTTGGATGTAACGCTATTGCGTGTAGTTTATTTTTGCGATTTTATCGATTTCTCCCGTGGAAGGGAATTTTTTTTTTCTTTTTTTTTTAAATTATGAAAAATACACCTATCTCTTCTTTAAACAAAAAAAAAAAATTATATATATATATATATATATATACATACATAAATACATACACTGGAAATCTGAGAGCACGTAGAAAGTAAGCGTTCATCGATGTTTGCAAAGATGGTTGGATTGCTTTGTACTTAGTCGGCAGAATGTTTGTTTAGCCCAACGTTGAGAGAGCAAGGCAAACAATTATATGCTTCTTATCGTGCCACATTTCAGCGAATACATACGTGCGACTATAAACGACGAGTGCGCAAAAAGGAAAAAGTATGAAAAAAAAAAAAAAAAAATTTTCTTTTGTTGTTATAAAATGAAAGCATAGCAATGAGAGTTAAATGGATCGAATTGCTGGCCGTTCCTTCAAGGCAAAACGTGGTACTTGTACGTTTCGAGGCCGCAGAGCGAAAGATTAATGGAAAAGCGCCTGCCAATCATTATACGGATAAGAAGCACATGTCAACGTTGGAGCTGCACTTTCGACGTTTGACGTGCAAGGACGAGTTGGGGAAAAAAAAAACATACATTCGACGCGTCTGAAGACAGTTTGAGAATTTCCATACCATTCGCAGAAAGTGTACTCGGACAATGGTAATGGGGGCTATAAATAAAAATAAAAAAGGAAAAATGTAGAAAAATTTGTTTCAATCGCTAGCGCGCTAAAAACTCAAGAGCCCACCACTTGGACATCTACCAGTATTTGGTAAAGAAAAAAAAACAAGGTCGACGAAACAAAGCATTTTTTTTTTTCGTTGCCGCAATATCTGCTTTTCGCCCTGTGCTCTTGTGCGCCACGAAGCAAATTATTCTCTCTCCCACGCGCTTTCTTTACCTTCGCCTCTCCGCCGATGGATTCCACGCACCGGGCACGTGCCGACCTATTTTCGCGCTCGCTTGTGCAAATAAAGAAACGGACCAAAGTGAAGCCCTCGATCCGGCTGCGGGAGTTGCAAGCACAAGCGTATATACGCGGAACCGATGGAAAATAACCTACGGTACGTGTATAAGTAGAGAGAGAGGATGTGGGGAAACATGCTGAATTTTAAACTATAATCCATCTCTCTTTCTCTGTGGCCAGGGTACCCCCCGATTCGAGATCAAACGAACGACATTACCCCATACGCGTCACAAGCTCGGGCGGAGTGTTGCACGAGTCGGAGAGATCGGCCATTGCGTAACGCGAGTACGGTGGACGCGCACGCGCCCAAGGAGTCATCAGCTGCTCTCAAGGTCGACCGGTTTGTAAGTCAATTTAATCGACGCAACTCTCTCTCTCTCCCTCTCGTGAGATAACTGGAGCATACATGTGTGTACTGTATGGCTACGTGAACTTTTCGCACATACAAAGTACATACCGTAGTCTGCGTGTAGGTATGAACGCTATTGTAGGCCTATAGGGGCGAGCTTTTGCGCGGGGCATCATGAGCTTTAGAGCCCGGAGCTGAAGATATAGAGGGACATTGTTCTCGAGGGATTCTAATGGGGGCACGAGAGGAAAGTTTTTGGAGCATCCGCAATAGCCCACATGTGGGTACGCGAGGATCACTCGCAGAGATCATTGTTTCTCCTCGAGGCTCGATTTCTTTAAAATTTATTTATAACATAAAGGCAATATCCCCGCGCGTAATGGTGATTGGATCGGGAGTCAAGCTCAGCCGGTTGGCTAAAATACACGTCTTTGTATACGGGCTAATGGCATTAGTACCGGTTGGGACGCAAAAGGGAATCCCGAGAAAAGTTCGAAAAGCTTAATCGAATAACGCGGAAAATACGCGTAAGGCTTGAGCCCGAGCACGTATACCTATGATACTGCACGCGCTGCGAGTGTGTCAACGCGTACCCCGTACCTTGGACAAAAAATTAAAAAAAAAAAAAAAAAAAAAAAAAAGAACTACGGCCTCCGTCGATTCGTTAGAAAAGTTGTCGTCTCTTGTGCCCGGCCGTGACTTTTCGAAGCAATTGGTATACACTCTTGTACTCCGAACGGGTTATTATTATGATTATTATTATTCCTCCTCGTGTCTTTCGGTTTCCCCTTCGAAGGCGAGGACCAATTGTCGCGGGAAAAATCAATAAATCTACGAAGCCTCTGCGGGAGCAAGCAAGTGGTTGTGCAACGAACGATTTCGTAACGCGAGGCGGGTACACATCTTTATTGCACGGGAATGAAAGTCGACAAAGATTTATACGTATAGGATAACGATGCTCGGCAATTTCAGCTATAACACGAGGGAAGCATCGACGGATCAATTATAAAAATGAATTTACAATTAGTATAATATAATAATGCCGTTTGGGCTGTGGCAAATAAATCGCGAATCAAGTATTTGTCCAGCGCCAACACACGCGCACTTGGAGCTCAAGAGCGTATGTATATCAATCTATTGTATGAAATTACATATTCGAGAAACGCGTAATTGCCACAGCGAGGAGGGAGTCGAGAGAAATATCAGGCCGATGTACAGTGTGCGTACTTGTTCTGTGCTGCTCGCTGTGCGGCGCAGCGTTGCCAAAGCGAGCCGCGGACTGTAATGTGTGCGTACAGGTTGCCGGTCCGGCAGTAAAAAAAAAAAAAGCGAGGGAATCTCAATGAAAGAACACTCGAAACGAGCTAACAAAAATCTGGGGAAAAAAATTACACATACTGGCACTGTGAGGAAACGCCACTGTGTTATGGCAAACGAACATGCATCAGGTGTAACGAGGAAAAAATCGCGTCGCTGGGCTAATTCCATTGTGCATGGACAAGGAGTTCGGTGTACTCGGGCGCGAGGCGGTCACGCAATTTTTTAAAATTATCTTTTGCCGATAGATGTATACACAACGCGACCAGCGCTCGCCAAGGTTATAACCGACCCGAAAAATAAACGTATGAAAAGCCCGTTTGCAAATGGATTTTTTTCTTCTTCTTTCAATTTTATGCTTTTTTTTTTTTTTTTTTTTTTTTTTTCCTAGAGCGCAACCATCCGAATGTACATAGAAAACGTCACACGTTTATTGTTAACGTATACGCACTCGCACTTTAATTATAAACGTACGAATAAAGTTAAAACGTCTCACAAAGGCGTACGTTAATAGTTAACTAACGTATATATATCACGTTTTTTTTTTGTAAGTTATGAGGTATATGGGGTCTTACACACGTGTGTAATATAAACTAGGCAATCGAAGGCATTTGGGGCACATGTATACAGGCACACGCCCGATACGTTTTATCCATAGTATGCACACACACACACACACGCGCGCGTACGTAACATCTGTATAACGAAGAAAGGAAACGTACACACACACACACAAACGCGCGCGCGAGCGTTCAATCGTTCTCTCGTCCGTTCTTTCTTTCTCTCTCTCACACGGAAATGAAACCTTGAGGGGACGATTGCGAGCCCGGCTGCCTCGCGGCCATTTTTGACTTGTTCTTTCTTTTTTCCTCCTCTTTTGGTCTATCCGCGAGAAAGAGAGAGAGGGAACAGAGGGAAGTTTCGCCCTCTTTCCCTCCCCCTCCCGAGCACCAACGACGCTGTAAATCAGATTTTTTTTTTTCCTCCGCTCTCGAAACCGAGTTCCGATTGCCCGTGTGTGTAACTCACGATAATCCAAAGGATAGGATCAACGTGTATTTTTGCACGGTGCGCTACGAAAGACCACTCCGTGTATACGAGTACGTAACGATTACAGCCCTGATCGGGATCACAATAAAAAAAAATTACGGCGTGAGTCGTTGCCCGGTATTGTCTCGCAAACGGCGTGTCCTGGACCGGGCGAATCGACGAGTTCTATTTCTGATCGGCGTCGCGTCCAATTAGCCGGTCTCGTCATCTTTATTAATCGGAACGAGGGAAAGGTCGATAAAATGCGCGCCCACTCGGCGACGATAACGACGACGGTCACGCAATTTTAGCCAACGAGCGTTATCTCCTCCGTTGGCTCTCTCTCTCCCACTCCCTTTTTTTTTTTATTAGCACTGCAATGTGATACAAAAGTGACGATTGATGAAAAAAAAAAAAAAAAAAAAAAAAAAAAAAAAAAAAAAAAAAGAGTAGCCCCCGTGGCCTCCAACTTTATTTCTCTGGGCGGCATCGATCGATCCCCGACGCGGACAAAGATGCTGGAGATCACGCAAGGTCGCCGAGATATTTTGCGGGCGGCGCGTGCACGTTAGCCGATGATTTCTATATAATAGAATATAATCGCGAGATACACACACACACATACACCCGCACGGTGAACGAACAAAGGGAGCACGCGACTCGATGAGCGGAGAAAGAGCACAATGAAAGTATATTGATATATATATATATATATGTATATGTATATGTATACATAAAAAATTGTGGAACTATACAATGCACGTGATACGAAAGAAGAGCCAGTGCTGCGAGAGATCATTACCTCCGATCCATAGGTGTGTACGAGGATTACCTCCCTTTATTCGTTGGCCCGACACGCCGGGTGGAACCTCCAAGATCGTCCCGGGTATGGTGTCGTACACCGGCTTGCTCCTCGTAGGTAGTCGTCCATCAGTCCAGCCGAGCGCGCGTGTACTTATACAGTACTAGCTCGCAGGAGGAGGCTACGTTGGTATAAGAGCCGCGAGGCCGAGCTGAGCAGTACAACAGCCCGCCAATCGGCTGGCTCGCCGCCGGTGCCGCGCAGCCGCGAAAAAGCCGGCTCCCCAGCTCTCTCCAACAGCAGCCGGCCACCGCGCGCGCACACACACACTCGCTCGCTGATTTTTTTTTTTTTTTTGTTTTCTTCCTTCTCCCTTTTCTCGTATGGGTGTGCGACATCATCCCCTTTCGTTATTATCCCTCGTTCGTTCCATCATGGGTGTGTGCGCCGTGGGACGCGCGAGAGCAGCCTCGCGTGTGTATGTATATCCAGTCGTGAGCGATACGTGCGCGCAGCTGACCTTGGGACACGAGGCCGGTTGCGCCCTTGTCTGTACACCGCACTCCCGGAGCTGCTGGTGCCTGTCTATTTGTACCCACGTTAAAATAAAGGGGTACCTTACAACCCCCTGGGATGTACCCCGTCACGGTTTCTCGATCAACGAGAATATGTATATCAATTGTACCTGATGCACGGCGATTAATATATACATGTATATTTAAGGTGTAAGGTCGGGTGCGCGAGCGCGGCTCCTTGGCACTGACAGTGGCCCGCGAGCGCCTAGCAACACAAACTCCAAACTGCCGGCGCGGTCGAGCGGCTTCTCTCTCGAGCTGCGTTTACGCTCTCGTATATGCTACCAACGAAGCCGATCTTTTTTTTTTTTCCTCTCTCTATCTCTCTTGTATGTGGATGTATATATACGTCATGTGGGCCCGGTGCGATATATACGCTCAGCCCCATCCCTATCATCTCTTTTTTTCCTCCACGTTACATTCGAGGCACACATATACGCTTGCACGTGTCTTCTCTCCCTCCTTTTTTCCCTCGATTCGTCGATAAATACGAAGATATATATATATGCTTGTGTGCCCACCACACGCACACACACATTTTTATAAGAGCTCGTCTCTTTCTCTCTCGCTTTCTTTATTCTTTTGCATGCGCTGATATATATAACAATACACATACGTGCAGCCTACCCGAGTATAGGTATTGGTTTCTATCCTTCTCTGGTGTGCGTATACGTTCCGCGGGCATGTGCAGCTTTCGAGTTTTCTGTTGGGCCACTGATGTGTCGCGGGAGCGCGTCCAAGCGGTGCTAAATATTATTGTAGCAAGACCACGTTCTCTACTATTCAGGGGGGGGGGATGGTTTGCGATTTAGAGGTGGGAAGTAGAATACGTTGCCACCGAAAATGTAGCAAAGCGCGTTCATGGTTAATATTACACGTGCGAGGGGGGATTGTTTTACCACTTCTCAGTGGACATAACAACAAAGAGGAGAAATTTGTTAAATGCATTATCATTGCTCTTGTTGCTTGGACGTTGGAGGATTTTAGGAAAATTCATTTACGGTTGTAGCGTGCCATTATTGATGATGTAAATCAGAATTACGTAAGAACTTTGATCATTGTGTTATTCGTTAGTTCATCGGGAATATTTACCATCGCAGAGTTGAGAAAACGAGTTTCGAAATGAAACGAAATCTATGATACACCTTTTTTTTTTTTTACGATCTCCCAGTTAATTCGATACTGAGTGTACAAAAGAAACGTGTTGATGAAAATCTATACTGTCCATCACGAAAACTCTGGAAACTTACCATTACTATATTTATATTCTCTGCAGGTGTATTTTTCGCTTGTTTACGTAAATATCAAAACAATAGTGATTCACTGATCTATATTACAGGGTATAGTTGTGTGGGTATAGGGTGCTAATCCCGAAATCTTACGTGCATTTCCCCCTTTAGAGGACCCCATGTCCTTTCAGGGACGTTCAGGAATGCAGGAATGCTAATTATCGAGTCTAGCTGCTCAAAAGAAACGGATGAAGGGGGAGGAGCTTGTGTAAGCTATGCGAGAAACTCGGCTAGAAGAAAAAAAAAAAAAAAAAAAAAAAAAAAAAGTCACGAGTGCAAAGAGTCAAAGAGTAGTGATTACAAAGATGGTTCATTGTTTTTTCTACTTTATCAATTGTGAGCATAATGCAATAGTTCGGATGGTTTTAAAAAACTTTTTTTTTTTTTTTTTTTCATTTTAATTTTAAACTTCAGGAAAAAAGAGAGAACAAATACCAATATCTCTTGTGGTGGTTGGTAGGTATAAAAGTTTTTTAATTATAGATAGGCGCCTGTATAGTTACTAACTAATAAAAAAAAACTTAGCTTTAGTTAAAGAAAGCTTATAGTGTCATACATATGCATCAAAATGTAAGGTCAAGGGGTTTTGTGCGTATGGCACATCTTTCAGGTACTCTCAAATGCTTGGCTACTTTCAATCATACTATGATACTTTTTAGTTAAAGCTCATTTTAAGTGTATTTTTGAATTACTTTTCGAACAAATGATCCAACTTTAATTTAAGCTGAGATACAAAGAAAAGAGTACAATCGAAATTTTCATCAAACTTGTTGTATGTTTATTGAGCTATGCACTCGTATTGTCATATTTTTTTCCTCAGACAACGACGAATTTACGGATATTTCGACATGTGAGTAAGTATTAAAAACTTTGTTCGATTAAAAAAAAAGTCTCTAGTAACTAATTCAAAAGACCTATCGTCACTCTCTTCTACTATTATGGACACCTTGCATTATATCACAGGCAGGTAATGTATAAAACATTTCATATTAACATAGTAATGAGGTTGAGGGGCTTAAAAAAATTTCTCTACCTTTGCAGTTGCATGTATTTTATATCAATGGGGTTACATATGCACAGGCACGCGTTTCATGGTCGATTTTGTATAATTTATTCTTGTATTACTTTCCCTCGCGTTTGAACTTTAAACTTAACGTTCTCTATTATACCTTTGTTATAATGTTGTCGCAGCTGAAATCAATACGGTTTGTTCTCACTCGCACCTTGCACCCTTTCACGAATTTTATAATCATTAACCCAAAATTTCCACGTTCGACATAAGCTGCAAATTATTATGAACAAAGTCACAAAGCTATTTAAAAATCCAAGTCGTGTTTTTGTGGTAGAGTGCATCTATGGCGAACGAGAACTCGTTAAAAACCAAGACCCCCACCAGCTGCAGAGAGGCGATGAAAATACATTACGTCCGTGAGTAAATCAGGAAAAACTGGCGTAATCAAAAACAGACCGGATCGTGCTCTGGCTCCTTCAAAAACCATCACCTATTCGTAAATGGGAAAAAAACTGGGAGGTAATAGGTTGCGAGAAAATCTACCGCGGGCGCGTACACCGAGTTCCCTAGAGACTTATTTTTTAGTACAGAAAGAAAGAAAAGAGCGCGAGAGGGAACAAGATATATATACACATCCTTTTTTCTCCCTCTTCGTTCTCTCATACTCACACACACACACGAGTGCTCTTTCAGAGCGTCTTCTTTTATTTTCTCCTTCTCTTTCAAGTTATTTCTCGAGCGTCGCGTCCTTTTGCTTGCTTTTTTCCTAAGTATTTTTTTTTATTTTTGTACACGACGTCATTTCACTGAAGAGTTTTTGATTTTAAATTTAGAAACTCGATTCGCAGAGCAACAGCGAGCTCTGACGCTCGCCTGTTGACGTACGGCTTATAATATATATACTCACTACTCACAGCTCCTTCTCTTTCTCCTCTTAAAGTGCTGGTATAAGTGTTGTGCTCTGCTTGCTTTTATCTTCAAGCAAAAGGGCTTCGGCGCACATGTTTTTTAGGAGCAAAGTTTTTCCTCGTGTGATCAATGTTTGAAAAAAAGAAAGCACGCAAAGAAGTACGTTGCCTTGGTTTTTGAACGATTTCATAATCAACGTCTCTTTTGTTTCGCTTATGAGGTATTTTTAATTCAAAACCAGTAAAACTTTTCCAGCGTACTTATACTTTGTCCTAATTAAACAAGTTAATTCATGTTTGACGAATGTACCGAGTATCTCGAAAAGCTCGTCTTTTGGACTAAAATTTACCAAAGAGCTTTTTCATTTGTCCCGACTAGCTTGACTTAAGAGCAAAATTTTCAAGTCCAACGAAGATAAAATACTTGTGGTGGAGGAGAAAGGAAGAAAAAACACTCGGAAATAAATTACGTCCCAGACGTTGCATAATATCCTCCACCTGGGAATGCAGACGCGAAAAGGGCACTTTTACCCTCTCTCGGCTGGATAGAGAAAAAGATAAAGAACAACTTTGCTCCTCGTGCCCGAGAGGGGACTAACGTGCTTTTATAGGCACATATATATACGATACGGGTACAAAGCGCAGGCCAACACGCACCAATCTTTGTTCCGTTGGTATACGAGGAGAAGAAGGGAATCGTCCAAGAAAGAAAGGAGAAACGAAAGCGAGAGGATAAAGAGAGAGGGATAGCTGTGGTCCACACGCGCGAAGCGGCAGTATATAAGCTAAAAGTAGGTCGCGCCGGGCAAAAGGAGCAAGGAGAGCCGCACGGAGTAAAGCTGAAGAAATGCGCGCGCGCGCGCGATCACCCCGCGAGTATATGGCGACAAGGACACACGCGGCGTCAGCAGTGGAGGAGCGCCCGGAGAAAGGGGCAAGAAAAAGCAGAAGCAGCATAGAGAACGAGGAGTAAGAAAGAAGGAAAGAAAAAAGAGAGACGAGTCCCACGGGCTGAAGACGCGCTCGCTCTTCTTCGATCGCGTGTATCTCTCTTAATGGTGTGAAAGTTTCACTATTTGCGCAAGTGAACGAGATTTTAACTGGTGAAATAGTGAACAATTACGGTCATGCATTCCCGCCCAGTCGATACACATTTTAATTCTAAATATTTATCAGTCACCCAATAAATTATATTTTGATCCGAATGAAAATAATTGTACTAGTGAAATCGCCTGTTTCACTATGGTGTGTATTTACAACTTTTTCAAATTTAAAGAGTATGGTGCGAAAAAGGAACCTCTTGCCTACTCCCTTTTTTTCAACAGGACTATACCTGCACCAAAGTATTCCATGCTGTACATAGTCTAGTTACACCTCTAACTGAGTTTCGTGCGGAGGACGCACCACAATCACCATCATCATCTATCATTATCGCCACTGTTGCATTGTACCTACCACGTGTTATTGTGTACCACGGATGGTCCCTCGCAAATGGGATGCGCCGTTGCCAAACATCACTTCCCAAAGACTCCCCCGCTGTATCTTCTTCTTTCTCTGCACATGTGTATACATCCGAATCTCCGAAAAATCACACAAACATACAACATGCCTTCGTTCTTTGTTGGGACTTTCATTTTGTATGAATGTATACATATATACCTGACTTAAAATCTCGTTTTTACTCATAAAAAAATACTTCTTTTAGAATTTCAGTAGGTCCATCAAGTATTTTGGTTTGGCATGTGCACGGTAGTTTGTTGTTTTGTTCCACATAGAGAAAACCGGAGAAAACGGACGCCCACGTGTAAGTGTATAACATACAGGGGCTCGGTTTAGCCTGCGTGTATTTACTCGCGACGCGATTTCGGAGCAGTAAGTATAGAAGAGGAGGATAACACAGCACGTGCGGCCGGCGCATGTACCCCCTACCTACAACCCACCCCCTCTCTATCCTTGTTCGCCGCGTCCGTGTGAGCGAGAGCCGTTTTTCTTTGTTCCAAGGTGTCCCATATGGCTTGCCGCGGAAAGGGCCTACTAATGCACAAATACCGAATGCGAGAGTAGAACAAATGAGCTACTGCCTATTTTTTTTTTTTTTTTTTCCTTTCTAATGGCAATTTATCTTAGACCGACTCGTAGACACGCACAGGTCGGGCCATACTTGCAACAAAAAAGAGAGGGTCGCAAATTTTGAGTGAAGTTGCGTTTTGAAGCACAGTCCGCTTATTTACGAGCATCACGATGATGGGGTGCACTAACAATTATACGACTCCTTTTCAAGTTATTTAACGTAGCGTGCAAAAGCGATACGCTGGAGAGGGTGAATGAAAACAAGAAACGAAGCGCTTAATCTTTGGATCTTCGTGAGAATTTTTTAATTGGAAGCTCTTCTTTTACTTTCGTCCGTTTTGACGTTTTAAAATTCTAATCAAGCTTTCTAAGCCGTGTGCGCCTATACACGGTGCTAACGAAAAAAACAAACCATAATCGATATCGTATTTTCGCGATTTTTGTAGGAGGCAAGAATTAATCGAGAAAAAAAAAAACACTCGAGTGTTCAATGTATACAGTTTCGGTATTGGTTGGGAGGGCAAAGCGAAAGCGAGATAAATTTGCAAATTGAATTCAACAATAAATAGAGGATGGGATCAAAGAGAGAGAGAAAGGGAGAAGAGCGTTGGGGGGCGCTTTGAAAAGTTTCGAGAACAGCCGCAGTGACCTTCACCGACGATAGCGCGCGAATCGGGGGAGAAAGAGCGCGAAACAATTGCTGTGCTGTGTGTGTGTAGGTACGCAAGGAGAAGCGCGATAGGGGAGGAAAGCGAGAGATAGGCGGTGGCGCATCCGAACATCCCATTCGCCGAGCCTCCCCTTCTCTACTTCTCCTCCCGATGCCCGTGCATCGGATGTGCGCCGCGAGAGCTCAATTCATCATCATCATCATCGACGCTTTCTCCTCTTTTTCCATTAGATACCTGATACGAAGGAGAACTGGCTATGTAGACATATAGCAATGCGTGGGGATAATGGCGTGGCTTTTGTTTCCACAAAAAAAAAAAAAAAAAAAAAAAAAATTATGATACAGCAGTTTGTTAAAGTAAGCATGAAGGATAAACTCGAGAAGAAGAAATGCGCCCATTAAGCTGTTGGAGCTTTTTCAGATTGGAAAATTACGCGAACGCGGAGTATCGTAGGGCAGAGGCAGTAAAAGGGGCCGTATAGGGCAGATTATTAATTCACAGAAAAGCCGTTTCGTTGCCAAAGTGAAGGTGTACTCACTTGGATTTCAGTGCACGGAAGAGTGGAAAAAAAAAGTAAATGTCTGTTTTGTAGGTAATTTTTGCTGGCACGAAATTGCTTTGGTTACTTTCGTTTTCAATTTTGCAGCTTTATTGTTACAGTAAACTCAATCTTCAATAGTTTATAATCCTAGACACCTATGCGCCGATTGTAAGAATTTATAAAAAATGTTTCCAATATTACAACATCAAATGACGAAATGGTAAGTATCTTGGTGCAACGATGCACGTGCATGATTTCTCGTTTTTTTATCAGAATTACTATTGACGCCTTTAACCATCGTAAAGACAACGTACCCTCCGAAAATCATTTTTTTTATTGCACGTAATTATTATACGTCAATGAAATTTTTTAATTCAAGATAATTCTAAAATGCTGATTTTTTTTTTTTAGCTAAGTTTAGTAGTTTTAGTCTGAATTAAAAAAAGAAAAACAATTGTAGTAGGGTTCTGTGATGAATGACAAAGAATATTTTTCAATTGGAATGTAAATCCTATTTGTCCTCGCACGATTTATTCGAGACGGTAAAAATATTCGTCCCAAAGAAAGGAATGTCACGACAAAAAGTTTTTTTTTTCTTCATAAACTGCAATAATGGAATCGCCCCAGAAACCACACGACGCTACGGGATGTGGCAACGGAGCTTTCAAATAGCTTTTCGCTCCACGTGCCGCGTAGAAGGTAGTGCATGACACACGTAGACGATACGGGTCCAAGGTCCGACGCGGCCCCAGCAACAATCGTATATACCTACTCGCTCCCGTCCTACCACTTTCGCCCTCGTCACCTGCTGATGGTCTGCACCGTTGGCTCGCGATTCCCGGGAATTCGGGAGACCCGATGTACCTATACTCTCGTCTTCTCGCGTTGCACCTGCTGTGCGTGTAATGTATTCATACACGTATGTACGATTCCTCTCTCTCTCTCTCTCGTTCTTTCGGCTGAAACTTTTGGGCAGCGCGTCATTCGACGCAGTGCCCGCAATTTTTCATTACCCTGTACAAGCTGCAACTGCATCGAAAATTTTATGAGAAAAAAAAAAAAAAAAAAAAAAAAAAATTATTTAATAAAAATGACGTGGATGAGGATGAAGTTTCACGAGGTATTTATTGACGATGCCCGAATATTTTCAATCACATTGGAACGAGTGTACATAAACGGGCGATCCGTCAATGATTGGGTGCACGCATGAAGGATGGAAAAGATCGACGTATCCAACGAGTATATTTATAGATCAAACGCAAATTTCGAAATTTATCGACGCGCGAGTAAGGTGTACGTGGGTCGTTCAAACAAACGTTGGCTCTACAACGAGTATAGATATCTTATAGCTAGTAAGCAAACATCGTCTTGAGTATCGATGGTATATAAGCCTCGTCTTGTACCAGAATAACGATTGGGTATACATTTAATTTGGTGTCGAAGCAATCATCATCCCCAATAACTGTTTTTGCACCCCCTTTTAAAATTAAAATAGTGGAGACTCAAAATGCATACGAAGGGGCACAATCTGACAAACCAAAGCCAAAAGAGCTCGAGCGCGACACGCTGATGGATCTTCGAATACCGCGACGGACCATCATCAATCACGCGTCTTCTGACAAGTTGCTCGAAACTTCTCCCTTCTGCACCACTCTTTTTTCTCTCCCCCCCCCCTCAGAGCCTCCTATATGTATATTAGTAGGTATAGGTATACAAGGAACAACAGATGCAACCATCGGAGTCGTTTCCACTCTCCCTCGCGGGAAAGCACGGAAAAGCACCTTATTCAGCAGCGACACGGGAGACGGAAAACAATGAAGCAGCTCCAATTTTTGAAATGATTTCTGATTGCTCAATTTGACGGGGAGGGAAAAATAAAAGGTTTTATTGGAGACGGGGAAGAAAAGCTCGGCATCGGTTGTCGCAGACTTGCAAAAAAAAAAGGGACAAGAAAACGAAAAGAAAAAGACGAGAGGAGAAGGATGGCTCCCTTCCATCGAGAGCTGCTGCTGCTGCTGCTGCACCGGGTGCACTTTTTACACGGACGCGCACACGCACGCGTCAAGAGAAAGAGAAAAAGAGCGAAGCTATATAAGTACATACAAGTATATCACACGTATAAGTGATGGGCGCGGCGCTGTGGTCTCCTTCCCCCCTTTCCGCTGTTGCTGCGCTACGTGCACGGGACGTGACATCTTTCTCTCTCGGCTCTTGCGACCTTGAAGCTAGGCCCGACCTTGACCGCGTCAGCTCCAACCCAGAGCCGCTCTCCCTCTTTCGCGCGCACTGCCAGCACCCCCTTTTTGTGTTGCTACCCATACGTACACTCCCCTCGTCGAACTAAAACACCCTCTCGCGAGCGTGTGTGCCTTATATACATGCAACTCGCAGCCCCTAGTTTCCAGCAACAGTCCCCCCCCCCAGTTTCTTTTTTCTTTTCGTACCACCGCCACGACCATACTTTGTATACCTATACCAACCACCCTGTTTCCGCCACCCCTCCTCCTCGAGGATTGGAGCGCGCGTTCTTTTTTTTTTTTTTTTTTGATCTTTCGACCTTCCCATCCGTCCTCTTAGCGCGCGAAAACGATTCGCAAATGGTCGTGCTTGCACTGTAGGAGTCCATGTACATATTACATTTCAACTGGCACACCACCTCCTGCTTCCTTGGTGCTTCAGTTACCACCCACCCTTTACGCGTGTGTCTTGGATGGTGATGAGGATAAAAGTCACCACGTCACGTGATTCCGGTGCAGCTCGCGAGTAGCCCATGCTGCGTTTATGCATGATCATCGTCTCGTTTTTTTTTTTTTTTTTTTCATTTACATTTTTTTCTGGTGGGAAAAAGAAAAAAACGAAAAAGGAGGGCAAGGTATATAGATGCTCCTCATTTTTTTGTTTTCACTGGGACCCCCATCTGCACGTGGATACACTCGAAGCGCGTTTTACACTGATACTCGTGGTAGTAATACACGCGTATATCCCTCCGATGGTACTTGCTTATTTTTTATTGGCCATCTTCGACGGGACAGCTGGCTTTTGAGGATCGGCGGTGCATGAACGTACCGATGACGGCTATTTGCAGGCGATGTGCGGTTTTGAGGTTTTTTGGAGCAAAGAGAGAGCCAGAACGGCAGTTTTTTTTTTTTTTTTTTTTTCGAGAAGCAAGCAGTGTTGTAAATCGAAATTTTGGAGACGAGAGGTGGGCTTAAAATTGTAATGTGTGTGTCACCGTAAACACATAAATTCGAGAAGCTAGTAGAACCTCTTTTTTTTCTAACTCATTTAATTTTATTTGCATGTATCAACCAAACGATGCTTCGTTTCTCTCTTGCCTGTTCATATCCCACAAGTTTTGTCAACTCTGAACTAGGACATACCTACAGGGTGTTAATACATGACTACCGGGTAAGAGAAACTGCAATAAGTAGTCTTGGATGGGAGTGTATTAAATATAAAAATATATCCATCATAAATTGAATTTTTCTTCAATTTCAACAGGTGAAATTACTTATTTGAAAGTCTAAAATGAAAAATTTGCATCCCTGAGTTATATCATCCCTGCATTATATCAAGATAGAGTAATTGGGCACAGTTTCCAAGTTCAAGTGGTAAAAACAATTAAATGTTGTACCAAAAATTCAACAATGATTTTTTAGTATTTTAAATCCATGACATGAAAGTTTGGGCCTCAAACAAGAGAATTAAAGGGCCCCAACTGAAAAAACGATTCCATTGAGGAGATGATGGACACTTTGTACACATGTGTGTACAGTTGTTTGAACCACTATAAGATTCCGAGATTTGCTGTACATACCTATATATCATCAAGTAATTTGTATATTCATAGTCGCTGCTATACTACAGATGATCATTTGAAAGCATGCACATGTCAAGTTTCGTTTCTAAAAGAATAATTTTCCGGGAGGACATAAAGGCTGATTATAGAACAAGTTCAATATTTTTAAGTTCTCTATGTCACAAACAAGATATTACACACACACATATATATATATATAAGCTACAAGGTTAGGGAGTAAAAATGATAACTAATCTTTAATGCTAGATATTGTGATGTAACATTACGCATTGGTTAAAAATTAAAATGATCTCTCGAGTTTAAGACTAGAGGCAGCAATATACAAGTATGATTTATGCAAAGAAAATACGTATTTACTTAAGTTAAACTTGGGACACTTTGCTTGCACAAAACAAGACATTAGAGATTGAACAAGGAATGCCTCGACAGAAAGTTTTGTGTTGTCGACTGAAAACTATTCATCTAGTATATCAGTAATTACTGTCGACTATAAATAAAAATTAAAATATTTACCACTCAACACTTACCACATTAATTAAGTAACAGTAGTAGATGTTGTGTCAAAGTATCGAAATAACTGATGGAATAAACAGTTTTTTCAAACTTTCATGAAAAGAGAAACTTTGAATTTCGCGCCAAAAACGATGTTCGACGTTGATTGAATGCGCGTTCTGGACAAGTCGAACATTTTCCATGCACAACACAAAACTTTTTTTAAATTAACCAATCTTGTTTGTTCCTCAACAATAATTATAACTACTATTTCATATTAAAATATCATTAACTTTGGAAAAGGCAGGTGTAGTGTACTTATTTAACCCGCGTAAACTTAGGCCAAGCCATGTGCTTCCCGGCAAGTTGCCACTACGTCGGCTGGTCCTCGGACATCAGCAATTTTAGTGATAACTAAGCCGAGCCAAGCTTGGATAACAATAACCCGTGTAGTGGACGGTTAAATAAAGACAATGGACTCACCTCTGTCGAACTTTTTTCCATCGGGATCGATATCTTTGACGTTGAAAATATCCTCGAACAGCACGCCCGCCATTGTGACTCAGCTGCTGGTGCCGCCGCTGATGCGATGGGAGAAAGAAGCAGACAACTTACCTATACCCATGGGAAATCGGGGATGTAATGACAAATTAAGCTGGTGAGAGGGCGCCAGCTAACGGTGAGCATGTCAGCCATCCCCCATAAGTCCCCGCATGTGTGCAATATTCGTCGTCCGCTATATCCGCTACAGGTGGCGGGTGTTTGTTGACATTTGTATGGTTATTGTTTGGTGTAGTTTTGTCAAGTATTAAAAATGAGTGACGTGGAAGATTTACTCTGTCAGGACAAGGATCGGGTACGATTTTGTTTATTTATCATGTATTTGTATAGGATTTGTCGTCGTAAGGAAGATAAATAAAAATTTTAGGTTATGTTTTGTTAAACATAAGACATACACTCCTGGATTGTTTACCATCATTTGAAATTAATTGTAAAGTTAGTTAGTGTTCTTTTAGTTGTAACAAAAAGTTTTATTTTGCAGTCAGAGATCAGAGAGGAGTTGTCAAACATGAGTTTTGAGGAGTTGCAGAAGTTGAAAGAAAAAATTGGGACAAAAATTTACAATGCCACTTTGTTTGGGCCTAAAAAAGCTAAACGATTGGCAACGGCATTCAAAAGAAAAAACAAAAACAGACCACGCGAGGAATCGGCAAAGAAGCCAGTTACACGTTTTCGAGAAATCGTGCCTGTTAAAAAGACCCGTTCGAGAGATCCTAGATTTGACAGTCTTTGCGGAGAATTCAATGAAAAAGCCTTTAAAAACTCTTACCAATTTCTCCACGAGTATCGTAAGAATGATTTGGAGCAATTGAAAAAGCAGTTGGAGACCGAGGAAGATCCAAAGCAAATTAAAAAGATTAAATATCTTGTTCAAAGATTAGAAAATCAAATTAGGGAGGTGGAGAAAAAAATTGAAAGAGAAGCTAAGGAACGAGAAGAGAAAGAAGAAATTAAAACGTCTATTAAGCAGGGAGAAAAACCAGTATTTAAAAGAAAATGTGAGTATAATACCATTACAGAATAATTTAATGTTAGTATGTATTCTCACAAAACTGTTTCTTTATGTCAACAGCTGAAAAACGTATTGAGAGTTTGGTGTCGCAATTCGAAGAACTTAAAAATTCTGGTAGATTGAAAAAACATATCAAGAGATTGAAGAAAAAGAATTCAAAGAAAGATCGCCAGAGACTCGAAAATTCCGTGTCAGAATAAAGTATGATGTAAAGACTATTTTTGTTTTGTCTTATTAACAATATTTCGCGTAATCATGATGAAATATTTTTCGTATAAAGGTAAATCTGTACATAAATAAAGTTTATCGTTAAAATAAAATGTATTTCGTTTCAAGTGTTATGAGGAAGTTTGGACATCATAATTCGAAGTATTCAAATTTCCAAAGAAATGTTTGTGCAATTAATTCTAAAATACTTACCTACAGCCTAATGCGGTTCCTTCAACATCATCAGCAGTAAATCTTCGATGTGTGATGCAAATCATATTATACATATACATAATCAAAGAAATGTAAATGCAAAAAAGTAAGAAAATGAATAGATGACAAGGCTCTCCGAAGAATAGAAACCCTCTATTAATTACGTATTTTTTATTTAACATCAAAAGTAATGACACTTGGGTTGGACAATGTCTCTCGTTATTTTGTTTGTTTGGTTTCATTTTTGTTTTTTGTTTTTTATCTTAATTTTTATTCGCGTGTGAAAACAGAACTTATCGTCATAGTAATCATACGAAAGAAACGATTGAATCGGGAGTTACAAGAGTTGGGGTATATATAGAGCAGTGTAAGTTATAAGTTAAAAATTGTTCAACTCTCCTTAATATTCTGATTCTCACTCGCTCTCATTCGCAATTAACACACTATATTTCATTATGCATCGCGTGCGCGCTACTAATACTTAGTACCTCTCTTGCATCTAACGTCCCACCAAACGTATGCCCCTCGTCGTTTTCCTTATTCCATCATACCGATTCATCTCTTTCCGATTCCTCTTTCAACCCGCGTTTTATCTGTCCAATCACCAATCGAAGCTTTTCACTAAAAGTTAACTCACCCACCAAGCTTCAATCGAGATCCCTTTCGAATTTTCCATCGCCCCCCTCAGCCCCGATAATAAATCATTTAACTTTCAACGAAAGCCTTCGATCACACCAAAAACACGTCGTTCACTCTCGAATGTTGTATCCCTCCCTCGACCTGAAAAAGGAATAAACCTCATACCAAGTGCGCGCGTACTGAATCCCGTGTATACCGTGGGGCCATTTTAGTATGTAAATATAAGTGTACACAGAGAGCTTGAGACTCGCTCGTTCTCTCGAATCTTTATGTCCAATATGTAGGTGTTTCACGTGATTTATTGTTAAACAAATACCACCGTGATCTTGTCGTGACTTTGAACTTCAGCCCTGTACCTTATACAGTACAACGTGCACCCCCTGTACCACGCGCACCTTCTCCCTTTTTTTCATGAAACTTCCGACCGCCAAACCGACTCTTGTTTTTGTTTTTCCCCTCGTCCTCGCCGTATCCTTTAATTTATTTAAAATATGTACAATATATATTAATAAAACAGTATTAAATTTTATAAGCCACTACACTTGCGTATCGACTGTCCCTTTTTAAACGCGGTATACGCACGTCCCACGACATAACGCACTCACGCGATCGTAAGTGAAACTGGCGGACTGTGACGGGCCTCACCGCATCTTATTTTTTCATTTATTTATTTTTTTTCTTCAATCAGAAATCAACGAAACCCTTGGGCCGCAACCTTGTATATACTCACGCGAAGGGGGCATTTATATATATGCATATATTTCTCGCTACGACAAACTAACGTTATATATTTTTTAATACTTGATCAGCCGTTACGTTCTTATTGTTCCTCTATACGTTACAATGTAATATTATCTTGTTATATGATATAATATACGTAATACACCAATCAATACGTCGAATATCGCTTGGACACCGTTCAAACACGTTATTTGGAACAATTTATAATTTTACTTTGCCGCTTGCCAGGTAAGCACACACGTACGTAGAGTACATTAATGGGTGCAGGCAATATTCTCGATATACGCATGTTGATATCGTTGTATTTTTTGTACGAATATATGTTACATCATTAATATACATGATACACAAAGCCTTGCGATGGTAAAAAAAGCAGCACATTACAATATCGTCCATCGATTTGTTGATTTAGGTTTTGGATCAAGGGTTTCGCTTTTTTTTTTTTTTCAATATCACCTTTCTCTATTTCCCCATGTCGTTGAATTTACGGAGTCGTCACGGTCTTCGTTTTATTCAATCATCGATCGATTTTCTATGAATAGCGGATTTCACGCGACAACAACGCGACCTTCTCTCACATATCTTTATCATCGCCACACCGCGTACAACGTGCGCACACACGTCTATATTAATTATAATAAAAATATATGCAGACGTTGTTGATGTATAACCGGTGTTTTATAATCGAAAAGTAATAAATGATAAAAGAGGCACATAGTGATATAAGAGGAGAAATGAATATAATATACAGAGTATAAGAGTATACACAGGAAATTTTTTTAACAATGAAAGACTCGTGTGTAATAGAATAATATAATTTTTAATACAAACATCTAAACATAAAATAAATAAGAAATGTGACTGAAAGAAGAGACAAAAGCATATGTAATGCAGAATTTCATATGTGTATATTGTAGATTCATGCGCATCCCGTACAGTCCGCTATATTTTGTCCAGAATTATCAATTGATACAAGCGTTCGATTCATCAAATACCGTACCTCTGATTTTTTTTTTCTTTTTTTTTTTTTTTTTTTTTTTTCTTTCACGATCTTGGACCGCAAAATAGTTATAACCAGCTCGTAATCGTTACATCGTACCCTCTTCATTAACTCGTCTTGATTTTTTTAAATATTTTTTATATTTTTCTTCTTTCTCCTCACACTCCGTTTTTTGCTCTCACCGCTTATTTGTTTTATCATTCATCTTATTTATTTATTTTTTTTTTTATTTCTTCTTTTAAACCTTATTCCGTACTTTGTTTTTTTGTTTTGTTTTGTTTTTCTTCAACAACACGATCTAGACTAAACCATGTATAATAATTACATCTAATAATATCTTACTGTAACATGTATTATATTATCGTTATTACTAGTATTATCGTAATTGTAATAATAATAATAATTATCATTATTCATTATATCGTTTATTTATTTATTTTTTGTTCATTTGTCAAATTATTAGCCTAAGTGAGATGCAGCGCACGGTGGCAAAGCAATTTTTTTTTATTAATTTTTTAATTTTATTTGTTGCTGGGCTCATTCTACGAGTGGGGGGAGCAGCCCCGGGCCCACGGAACACCCTGTGCGTCGACAACCGCGGGATCTCTCTTTCACTTTTTTTTCTCGACTCATTTCCACGTTCCGAATCACTTGGATATCTATTCGCTCCTCGTTAATTTTTTTACCCATTCGTCGATTACTTAATTAATTTGTTCGTTCGATTTAACGTGTGTAAACGTTCTTATTGTACAAAAGAACAAAAAAAAATATATAATCTCGATGCCGAGCAATTCGTCATTATGATGCTTTGGGTAATAACGTGTGTAGCTTCTCGAAGCTAAAACAACCCGTTCTTTTTGGCTTTGGTTGCTATACGGTTCCGTCACAGGCTGGTATCACCTCGTATACACAGGTACACGGAGCTTAAGTCAAAGAGGAACACAAGAATTTTCGGAAAAAAGCGCACAGAGCCTTCCATCCTTTTGGTAGTTTTGGTGCTTTACACGCGTACACCTCACGGTCTCCCGAAAATGACGCGTGCCCTTTTTTTTTCAACGACACTCGACTAACACCGATACACGCGTACGGCGGTTGGATCTCACGGGCGTCGGTGACTTGGTTTTTTTTTTTCTTTTTTATATTTGATTGCACACACGCGCTTCGTTGCCTTTTCCGTAGCTCGCACTCGTCTTGGTATATTATTCCTCATCTACTTTAAAGCGAGTTATTATTGGTAATAAATAGATTATTAATGTATGTATATGTATATTTTTCAATCAACACGAGGATCGCACGGGAAGGAAAGAAGCCGGTCGAGCCGGCGCCGAGATCGGTGAGTTGGGCGTGCCACCGTACGACTACTCGCCGGAGGTGTCGCTTCTCGCGAACGTCGATAACGGCTAAATACGCGCTCGAAGCGAGTCCCACGAGAGCACTTTACTGTCGGGGGGGGGGGGGTTGTACGGTATACACGCGAGCAATGCACGCACATGCGAATGTTATTATATATACCTGCCAGGCATGTGCGTACATGGTGCACGGGGGATGGTACGCGGGGCCTCGAATGCGGACCGAAAAAACATGGCCAAGACTACGCCGCTGCGGCAAAAAGGCGGGATACAGAAGAATAGATCGGTACGCGCCGTCGTTGCGAAAATACGAGAGTATATTTATACGTTGTGGTGTAAGTGCTGGTTTTTCGTGGCGAAAGATGCATCGGATGATAATTCGGCAAAGTTGACGGAACAATGTTTGCTTTGCAGCGGGTTTTGGTTTTTTTTTTTTTTTTTTTCAATTTCTACTCTGTTTGAGTCTCCGCGCGCAACAAGGTACAAACGCCAAACTGTTGCGAAAAAGTTTTATCAATCCCTCAGTCTTTCTCTTTTATGTACAGTTTTTTTTTTTTTCTCTCAGGAACGGGTATAAGCGCAGCGGCGGCCAATTTTTTTTTTTTTTTTTTTTTTTTTTTTTTTCTTACAAAATCCATCTTCAAGCAAATCCTTGACTTCGACGCTACGGCGCAGTATGTTTTTTCATTCTCATTCTTTGTGGACAATCGTTCAAGTTTCAGCTAAGTGTGTCGATTTTCGAAAAATGGCACGCGTCGCGGGGACCGTTTTGTACCGTTTAATGTACAGCGATGGAATAACGTGTGCGTTGTCGGGCGCACACTCTCGGCTACTCGTCTCACGATGCGAACACTTGGTCGGGTCTCCGGGATTGGTAGGCTTGTTTAAAAAAAAAAAAAGGTAGTGCCGGTTATAGGGTGGCTGCACTTTGTTGGTTCGATTTTCAAGATTTTGGTAATAAGAGCGTCACTTTTGCTTGGTTGGTTGATTGATTGAGATGCGGAGGGTGGGGGGGTTCGAATTGATGCCGCGGAGTCGCGAGAACAGGGCGTTCGGCGTTCCGGGGTTGATGGGTGTGATGTAATTTTTTTTTTTTGGACTTATTTTTTTCGTCTAATTTATTTATTATTAGTATTATTATTATTTTTATTATTATCATTCGTTACTATATAACAAGAGCTGGTATGGCGTTAAAAACTAGAAATCGTAAGGAAAACTAAGATAATCAATTGAGTTGGTTAAGATTTATTACTGCTTTTTTCATCTACTTGGAAATAATGCGTGTGGAATTAAATTTTACTTTTTTTTTTCATATATACTTATTTATCTTACTTTACTTTTTTTAATCGCGATTTCTCACTTCACCCTAAAACAGCGTTAAACTTTGGATAGGTTTTAAATTTTATTTTTGCGTTCTGTGCTCCATAGTTCTTTGTTATCGCGTAATTTCAGAATATTTGTTTGTTTTCTTTGATCTAATCTACTTTTTTCGTCAATCATCGCACGCTGTAATTTGCAATTTCGAGGTAGATGGAAATTTGTTGTTTTTCTGGATCTATTTCTCATAATCAGTATACCAGTATATCTCGGATGTTATGGTGGGTGTTTTGTTTTTGTGTCAAGTTTACAATCATTTAACATGAATTATTTATTGAATCAGTTTTCAATACCACTTTTTTTTCAATTTTGGCTATTCATTTTATTTATTATTTTTTTTTTTGTCGTATATACTCTGCGGACACATTCTCCCCGTAACACACAGTGTTCATTCTTGGGTAATCTTTCGCACATTAATCAAATAACGTTTTTTTTGTCTCTTTTTTCTTAAATTTTTTTTTTTCATTTATTATTTAATTTAATTAAAATCTTCCTTAGATGGTAGTGATGTTTAATTTTTAAGCGCTAAATATTTATATACTATCCAACGACGTTCCGTGCATTCAGCTTGGGTTATCTTCGTGTCCATAAATCCGCTGCCTCAGATCCAACCTCCTCTTGATGTAATCCATCCACGCAATAGATAAATACCCATTTCCGTTGCCTTCCTCGTTTAAGCATCCTGGGATTAGAACTCCAACAAAGACTTAACTATTTATTGAGTATATGCACAGCTACTTGCATGAGACTCAAACCGAATAACATTATACTTGAATTCTTTTTTTTTTTTCTTTTTTTTTTTTTTTTTCTTCTTTATTGTTATTTTTTTCCTTTTACTCGTCGCTTTCTTACTTAATTAATTAATTAATAATGAATACTGCAATTACGATTTTTCTCTTCTATTTTATTTACTTACTTTTTTTTCTTGTTTCGCAACTTTTTAACCTTTGTCAACTAGAGCGTGCCAATCTAGCATACCGTAATATTTTAAAATGCCTTTCTTCGTTTAATAAATTTATTTTTTCGTCTTCCTCCATTTCAAATGGTAAGTTTGCCTGTATGATATTGTTGATGTTATTTGACGTCTGTTAGAGCGCGTGGGCCTCGATTACACGCCATGCATCTGTTGATTGGCTGTAAATGTTGTTGTTGTTGTTATTTTTTTTTTTATATATATATTTTTTTATCGTGGATGAAAATACGTCTACTAAAGTTGGTGCGAATGACGCCTATCTATGTTATTACATCTGTATTTTTCATGATTTGAATTTCTTAATTCTATAATATTGAAAATGACGCTCTTTTTACTTCATCTACTTGATATATTTCCGAGTCCTAGGACATGCTGCTCGCTCTACACGTATAGCAGAAACCAGTGATATAATTTTCTTTTCTTTTTCAATTATTTTCAACTGATTATCTTGAATTTGAAATCAATTTTCGTAGTTATTCAATAATCATCAATTTCGCTAAATTATTATTTAGGCAGGCTACTCTGTACTTATTCTGATTTTTTTTCCTCAGATGTTCCGCAAATCCCTTATGATTTCAAAACTTCTTCTTGCGACTTATTTTCTTGTTCATCTTCTAGAGGCGTATGCTTCATGTGTTCTGTATTTATTTATATGCTCGGCAGCTATTGTCCCTTAGGCTACACGCGCTATTACCGGTGAATCCGAGAGGAATAGAAATTATACATGTATACGTGTGTCAAGCAAGAGTTTTATTATTACTTTGATGTGTGTTTCAGTGGATGATGCTCGCACACTTGCCTCGGCTTCTTGTGAGATCGAGTCCGATGTTCGAATACCACTACTATTAAAATTAATTTTCATTAGAATACTCATTTACTTCAAATAATAATAATTAATAATAATAATAATCATCATCATCATCATAGTATTTCTGCTCTTATATAATAACTTCTCTTCTCGTATTGTTAATATTAAATTTAGCTTGTGTAATTTTCATCTAGTTTCGCTACTCCCATCGATATCCAGTGTTCAAGTTTCTTTTTTTAATTATTTTTATCCTCTTAATTAATTTTCAGCTTACATTGTTCGGCCTACGTTTGCTTACTTCGTTAATCTGCGTAAAATTGCGTATGTATATAATATTTTTTTCTTCTACGCTGCCACACGCTGTATCGACGCTTTTGTCTCTATTTTTGTTTAGGCCATTCTACGTAAATAATTTCGCTTCGCTCGCTCATTATCTGCCACGCGAACCGTGTTACTCGTCACATTCGTACTCGTTTTTTTTTTTTTTTTTAATTTTTATTTATTTATTTTTGGATCATCTATTCAATTCGCTCGATCATCAACTCACTCGCAATCTCGCGCTCAGTTATGCTAATTTGCGGTTGGCTTCATCGTTCCAACAGCTCCTTTATATTTTTTTTTTTTTGCTTTGTCAAAGCAGCTTTGTCTTCACGGGAGATTCTCTTCGATGGCTTCTGCTGATGTACAGATCGGCTCTCGTACCCCTTCATCATCTTCTTCTGCTTCTTCTTCTTCTCGTTGAACTGGAGAAATCCTCAAGAGGTACAGGGTGAGTATTATTTGGAGCTCCGTATGAAGAGCATCGAAACGACGAGCATCGCATACCCCACACATTAATGATTAATTTAATGATTATTTCATGTGTTTTTTTTCTTTTTTCTAAACTTTTTTTTTGTGATTTTTTTTTTTTTTTTTTTATATTCTGTTTACTCATAACTCAGCGCTGCATGTGGTGTGTACGTGTGTGGGTTCGAGTGTGATTTTATATAACGATCTCGACCGGCGGCGCTGATCGTCGAAGCGGACCTGAAGCGTGAACTCCGGCGATCGGCTCGTCGTCGTTGTCGACTTTGTTTTCTTTATCCACATCGCGAGTGATTTTTTATTTCCTTGTGTGATTTGCTGAATTTATCGATGAAGACATAGAACCTAAAGCCAAGCGAGCCAAGCTAGTATCTTTAGACGTTCTTTTTTTTTTTTTTCAGTATATGACTGACATCGACCCACGTCGAACTGAGGCTCTCCTAAAGGGTCGATTTATTGTTTTTTTTTTGTATTTTTGTTTATTTTGTTTGTTTTCATATAATAATTAATCCTGGTAAGCACGCTCCGTGTAAAATGTGTGATTTCCTATTACCTTTTTTTATATTTATTATTAATTGTTATTTTGTTTTTTGTTTTAATGTTATTATTTATATTACGAATAGTATTAATATTATCATTATTATCGATATTACAATAAATCTTCCAGTAGTTATGTGGACGATGTATATATAATATACTGACATATCTGTTTGCTCACGGTGGTGCGTTGATGATGGTACGTGGTGACGGTGATAGCGATTTTTGGTGGATTTATTAGCGATAACAGTGACGACATAATATATATATATTTATATAATGTATACATACACATAACATGACACATTTATATGTACGTATACGTGATTTTGCCCTGAAAATGTGTGATTTTCCTTTTCCTTTTTTTATTTTGTCCTGCTTGTTTCTGCGTAGGTATGCGTCTGTCGGCTCTCTCTCTCTATCGTTCGTTTATAACTATCTCTCATCCGATACATATCTGTTCTATCCCTGCTATTCCTTTCGTAACATACATCAAAATCGTTCTTCTCGTGGGTTGTTGTTTGTTATTAGCGCACGCGCTTCTGTTATTCGGTAGGCGGCGTCGCGCGCTTTAATAGTAGGTCTCCTGCTCGAGCCAGCCGCCAGGATTCCGGCGCAGGTAGAACCGTCTCGTCTCGTCGTAGATGAAGATGGCGAGCATGAAGGGAATGGCCGGCAACCACCAGACGAACCTGCAACCAAAACAAGCCGCGTTGAGCGCGTGCACTCGTGTCACGATTGCATTCTGTGGCAGTAGTGTATGCCAATATACTCACTTGAGTGGGTACATTCTGAGGCCCTTGTCCATGCCGGGCGTGTAGCTGAGGAAGGCGGCGAGCGCGGTCTCGAAGACAAGGCCAAAGTTGAGGGCCCAGTTTCTCATGCCCTGGTGAATGATGGAGTTACGTCGGGTCTTGCAGACGATCAAGTCGGCCCACTGTACGATGACGATCGACACGAAGAAGGCCGTGTGGCAGGTGAACTCTAGGGTCTTGCGATCCCTGTAGGTCTGAAAAAAGGATGGACCGTTAAATTTATTTTTTTTGTTTTTTTTTTTTCCCCTTCGTTACGACATGTCAATAGTTTAGAAGAATACGGCCACGGGGTCGCCTGTTGGATAAAGGACTTACCCATTCCTGGCCGTAGCTGTCCGTCAAGTCATTGATAGCCTTGGAGTCCCATTGTTTTCGGATGCCAAACAGGTGTCTCGGCAGGAAGCCGTTCTCAGCCATGATGACAAAGTAGACGAAGAAACCGGCAGCCGCTTGGATCATACCGATCTGGCCGTAAGCCATCGAGATGAGCCTGCGGAGTGGATACGAGTACTGCATTAGACGAGCATGTTTCGATTGATGGGAACTTTTTTCTTTTTTTTTTTTTTTTTTTTTTTTTATGCGCGTCAATCGAATCGCGAAGCATAAGCTAACTTGACTGTTTTTAATTTTTTAAAATAAAGATGATTTTATGTAGTACAGAGCTCGAACGGTCATGTTAGGAGTATACTTTGGGATGTCGAGAAAGCAATAAGTAGTGCTACTTGTCGATGCCTAAGTTGATTAAAGACGCTTACAGCTTGTATATTAAAATGTTATCGGTACATGTTTGTGAGTGGTTTGTGAGAGAAGGAAAAAATGAAACAAGTAATTGTACAAAGATAGGCCAAAGGGTTCTTTTTTTCCCCCGATTGCGAGTCGTTCCATAACAGGTGTACACATTACTTACCAAACAAGTTGGCGATAGCACACTCTTGCAGCGTTTAACATCTAATTACACAAATATCCAAACTTTGATGAAAAAAAAAAAAAAAAAAAAAAAAAAAACATGCTCGTGCATTTCCGTGCAGTTTTACGCTTTCTCACGATTGCCGATGAAAATGAAGGTCATACTTTGGTCAAATTGATCAACAATACGTGAGAAATCGCTTTGCGAAAGTAATCGGACAACATCGGTATTGACACTTGGTAGATTTTTTTTTAAATTTAGATAAGAAAGTATAGTTTTCAAAGTACAATAGCAAAGAGAGAGAGAGAGAGAGAGGAACGGACAAAAAAGATTTGCCGGTGAAAGAATACGCAAAGAAAGATGGAAAGAGAGACTCGATTTTCCATTTGCCCCTTTTCGATTTAACGATGCGAAGCGTAAAAAGCGTGCAAAATAACGTTTTATAATCGCGATCGTTCTTTTAGAGTTTCTCGAATAAATTACAGACGCAACAGTACCAGTTGTAGGAAAAAAAAAAAAAAAAAATTTCTCACGGATCGACGTAAACGCGAAAGCAAGCTAATGGTCCCGAAAAAAGGCATCGCAAAATTAAAACAACCGGTCGGTCGGCTCGACCTTCTGGTTTTCCGGCAGCCCCAGTGTACCCATCGATTTTCCGTCCTCGTGCTCGACCTTGACCGTGCCTTCCCGAGCGCCAAACGAATCCGCCCCGGCGACTGTGCAAGCAACCCCCCTCCCTCCTCCCGAAACTCCTCGTCGTCCTCTTACTTTTACAATACAGTTTGCTCCCTCCTCTCCTTTATCGCGTACGTAACCATACACGCGCAAGTGCATACACGTGTTCCCGTATGCAGTATTGCGGGTGTACTGGTACGTACATCGTATATACATGCGCTTTTGGTCGCGAGGCACGTATATACGAAAGGCATATACTGTACTTATACGTAAGCAGGATATTTTCCTTACGTAATGCTGTTCTTGTGTTGTCTTTCTTACTTTCTTCCGTTCCCAGGCATCGCGATAAAAATCTTGTACGTTTTCGAGCTCGCTTGGCGAAAAGCTAGGAAGATGCTTGGGGCACGCATGCGATTCTGTACAGCTGTAAGTATATGTATATGTGGGAAGCAAGAGATAATTTAAGGCGATTTACGTCAATGTAAGCGAAAGCCAAAGGCGTTTTTTTTTTTCATGCGAGTATATACTTAATAAGCGAAAGCTAAGAGTTTTTTGTTCGTTGTTTGTCGGAATGAAATTTCGTTGGGAGATGATTTCGTGACAAATTCAATGTACGACTTTCATCCCGACATAACACGTGTATGTACATAAAAGTAGGTCGTTTGTTGGAAAGCACATAAATTTTACGCATTTTTTTGTTTTTGTTTATTGCATTTTGATGATCCCCGTTGAAATCTTGAGGTCGTCGGTGTCTCCTGTGGTCATTTTGTCACTCTATATACTCGATTGGCTCATACTTTTTTTCAAGCGTAAATTTTCGTTCGTCGCCATTTCAGGGATCTCTAATTGTCTTTGATTATATAACAATGTACAATATAAAACATTTTTTTTTTTTTTTTTTTTTTTTTTCTTATTCAATCGTGCATCATCGTCATCGTGTGTCGCGAACACATAGTTGCCAGAAAAATAAACAGTATTAACACTTAGAAAGTTAAAAAAAGATGGTTGTGTGAGGAAAGTACAAAAAAATAAAATAAAAATAAAAAATACAGGTGACGCATGAGAGAGTTGTATTTTCAACCCGAAATTCAGTATCCATACAACTCTCTGATGAGGCGATATCGCAAACGTGTGTATACATACAAAACATACACACGCGATGTTGACTAAATAATATTATAGATGCGCCCGTTGCACATGAGTAATACAACGATGACAATGTAAAGTATACAGTTGGTGATTAAACATTTAATTGTTTCTATAGGTGTCTAAAGTAAAACTAAAGCATTCAGCATTCACTTCGTTAATTTCCTCTAGTAGGCGACGCTACTCTCGTACACATGAGCAATTTGTACGTAATATTAACACACTGATGATACATGTATAAATTTTCGAATTGTAAAATATATGCTACATCTATATGTATATATAATTAAATACTGTTACGGTGCTACATTAATTAGTCCTAGAGACGCTGGACGGTGCGAGACGGACGTGAACTAGAGGTGAGGGAGTGCAAGTGGACAAGACTGTATGTATATCTGTGTCACAGTCAAGCTGATGAGAGTGGGTGAGAGACAAGTAAGTAGGCTAATGGGGAGCATGAATGTGTGCTTTGCACTGGTGCAACACTTTTTTTTTTACATTGGCTTTCTGTGATTGCATCATTGTCGTGACGAGCGATTTTACTGTATGAATTGTCTCGAATAGAAATAGGAAAACCTTTTTAAGAATTTGAAAATATTTTTTGCAATTGAAAACTTTTTTTTGTGGCCTCGTCGTATTCAAGAAAACTATAGTAAAAAAAGTGTATTTTTGAAAAATTTTGTAGGATTATTTATATTCAGACTCATGATGGTATAAGTAGAGTGAAGTATAATGTGATATTATTGCGCGATGTGATAACTATCTGAAATAAACATTTGCCATATAAGCAACAAATTACGTAAATCTCTGTTTGGTGTAGGGCTGTATAATTTTTTTTTTCTCTTTGCTAACATGCAAATTAACAATTACATTACGACGAAAAGTAATTTCATCCGGTCACTTGATTGTAATAAATATGGACTAGTCAAAAATTTGATTATTTTCTCAACAACACTACATAGTTTTTTTAATGATTAAACTAATTCTAACAGTATGCTTGACAAGAACTAACGTGGAATTGAAAATAATAACATGAAACTAGAACTAATTGTAAAAATAGTTTCTAAACATTTTAAGAACAACGTTTTCAATTTTTTGAAACAAAGTGCAGTGCAACGTAAAAAAAATATAAAAATAAATTCTTGTCGTTCACCTATAGTGACTTAGGATAGTGCAATGTTATTTACTAGATGCGCATGAGAGGTATAGCTGTAGGTGTCGGTTGCGGTGTAGGTTAGGTTTTTTAATTGACTTTTAAAGTGCAAGGTGATAAACTATTACATGACGGTTTTTAATAGGTATTAATACTATTTTTTTCTTTTGTGTTATTTTTGTTGTTGGGGAACACCCACCTTCTGTTCACAAGATTGTCTCTGTAAGGATCGCGGGGCTGGCGTTTCATTATGTCCGATTCCGGTGCTTCATAGGCCAGCGAAATGGCCGGCACCTGCGTTATCCCGTGGTTAAAAAAATTAGAATTTTTCGCGTAAACCATCATCCCTAATTTTTTTTTATTTTTTTTTTTTTTTAATTTTCTTATTTTTTTTATTACGTCATCTACGTCGCCATAATTGTGTAACTAATTCTATAATTTTATCCTAAGATTCCTGTTGTTACTTATAATTAAGTAGATTAAAAAAAATGACA
Source organism: Copidosoma floridanum (assembly GCF_036245765.1). NCBI lineage: Eukaryota > Metazoa > Arthropoda > Insecta > Hymenoptera > Encyrtidae > Copidosoma > Copidosoma floridanum. Next base: position 32,486,974 of record NW_028321890.1, read on the forward strand.
AATCCTTGCTGTTACTTTGTCAGTCGTTGACGTTGAGATGAGACACTAATAGAAGAAGAATCGCGAAGAAAAATCTTGTAAGATATTCAATGTTATAAATATGTAGTATACAAAGGGTATATATAATAAATAGTGGCAAGTTGTAATTGAGTAGTTAAAAAAGATGGTCTGGCTCTAAATTTGCTATAAAAGAAAAACTAAAGTAAGATGAAAGATAAGGATTAATAAGAATTTTGCAAGAAAAAAAAGCGATTTCTTGACTGCTCTGTGGTCCAAAATCCCAGAATTTAAAAAAAGGAATCTAGAGTTTAATGCTCGTGAAATTTTTATCTTTGGAGATTGTTTTTACGTTAGAATCTTGTGTAGTAAAATAATTTTGAAAATGACAGATAATTTAAAAAAAACAACAAAGTGCTTCTATAATTAATCTTTAGAGAAAATATTGCATGATAAATTTTTCAAAATCTCGATCCTTAACAGTGAAAAGTTGCATTTAAATGCTTTTCCATTACTGTTAATTTTATACGTGGTTAAGGTATAAAAATTGATTGAAAATAGTTATTAAATTTAGTTTTATAACAAATTAATAATCATCTAACAATGGCAAAGAAATAAATTATTTAGAGTTTAGACCATTTAGAATGAAAATCAGAGCGTTGTGCTACAAAAAGAGAATATTATTTTCAGCATTCTACATTAGATTTCACTTTTTTTATCTGGAAAATAGAGGAGATAAATAGAAAAAGAAACAATAAAAACGTGCAAAGAACTTGGTGTCAAGTGCAGAAGAAGAAAGGGTTTGAAAAAAGCATCAATCATTTTTGCAAAAAAAGTGAGAGATTTTTTATTATAAAATATACTGTTAATTGAAATACTCTTTTATTCCAAAAGAAATTTTAATACATAATTTTTTGAAAAATTTCTTGAATTTAAATGAAATGATTGTGTTGTTTAAATAATGGATTGTAAAAAATGAATGTATTTATAAAAATAAGTAACATTTTATAACCACTATTAAAAATAAAGTTGCAAAAATCGATGCAACTAATGTAACATTACGCATAGTGTAACATAAATCTCTCACTCTTTATTATTTTATTTGTTTCTCAGATGATCCGTGAAGAAAAAAAAATTTATTTTGTTTCGAAATTTTTTTCTATCTCTTGGAATCCAATAACTGTAGGAGAATCAGCTGACTAATAACCTGAGTCTCAGTTAACCTGCTAGCATGATAACAAAAATCTACTATGTCAAGAAAAAGATTATGTCAAATTTGCGAATAAGGAAATATTTAATAGTTGAGTTAGCAGAAAAATTGTGAAAACTCGCGAAAACGGTTGCTTATGTTATTTAAAATAAGCTTGAGTTACAGAAAAAAAATTTTTTTATGAAAATAAGCACAATATGGGAATAATTAAAATTTTTTTTTTATGACATCATTATTAATGTAACATCATCTTTTTATGGACATTGCAAATTATTTGTGAATTTTTGTTGTTGTGATAGCAGTTTGTCTGAAGGCAAAAACTAATTCTTCTTCATTTAATTTATAATTCGTCTAATTTAATACACCTTTAAGTTTTCTCTTCATATGCACTGAGATTACTAGGAAATGATTTTAAATCATTCGTGAGAGTAATGAGGATTTAAAGGTTCATTAAACCAAACGAACTCAAGATGTTGAGGATAATTTAAGTAATAAGACGCTGATAGAGTAAGTCAATTGTTTGGTATTGGATATTACATACATTTTTTTGTATTTGTGTTGCAGACAAAGGACTACAACAATAATTGTGTATTACTTTATTGTTCATATTTTCTTATCTGTTGTTCCTAGCTTTTACCAGTAGGACAAACATTCACTGTTTGTCAGATGTATGTACCTCGAAGGGATGTACCAGTTGTAAGTAATCAGTACAAGAAATGAAGTAAATAGAAAAAATTGATGTATATAAATAGAAATATACTAAATATAAATTAGCTACTATAAGTATATAAATTAACTAGGATAACATTAAATATAGATATCAACTATTCTATATAGGTACATAAAAAAATTTTCTAGCTAGACACGATAAAAATAGTATTAAAAGTAATTAGAATAATCAACTATGATGTACTCAGCGACTTTAAATCAAGACAGATCAATAGTACATAATAATTATGAGTGATCACAATAATAGTTATTTTAATGATTACGAATAAAAAATTTCCACTATGCAAAACCACACACGCAAACTCACTAAATTACATCGAGAGACAAAAGATTAAGAAGAAAAGAGAAAGAAACAAAAAATGGACATGGGAACAAAGTCCGCACATCAAAGTATAATTGGCATAAATGGAAAAAAAGCCCTTTATTAGTATTTTTATGGAGCACCAACATGTTTGTACAGCTGAACGTTCCGCTCATATTGCATAATTCAATAATTTATCACTTAAGGATGAATACATAAATTTGTGTGCATAACGACCTCGTTTATTTACGTCCTATTTTTGATTTTCTTTTCTTCAGTGTCGGTATTTATCTTTTTGTCGCTCGATTTCGGTACTTAATTTGTCCTGAAAAATTGTTAATTAACAGTATCTATACCTTTTGACAAAAATAAAAAAAAGATACTGCTTTTGTAAAGTAAATAACGAGTTAACAAAGATTCATACAACTCAACCTATAGACAACAAATATCAATACATATGAACGTAACATACCTTTAAAACGCGGTAATTATATTTATCTATAAATTTATAATAATAATAAATTGTGACTATATGGTGAGCGAGACACAGACATACGATGATGAGTTTTATAATTATTTTTTAAAAAATTTTTCCATTGTTTTGCAGGTAGCGTGAAGAGGTGAGGCTTGGATTATAAGTAGTGAAGAATATAAAAAATGTGAGAAATAAACAAAATGCTTTTATAGACATGTAACGTGAGTAATCATAATAACCATGATATGAAAGAGAGAAAATATACGTATTTATCGAAGTGAGTGGTAAAGGAAATCGAGATAAGGCTTATTACCAAAATTGAATTTAAATATTTTTTTATTGTAAATTTATTATTGGAATATAATATTATGTTCGCAAACTGATCGTAATAGGTGATTAAATGCATATTATATAAGTCAAGTGCAAGAATAGAATTCGTAAAATGCAAGAATAGTGTACAAATAAGTATTGCGGCTGCACGAGCTTCTTTTATCAATGCAATCTATTATGGTAATAATATAAATAAAAGAGAAAAAGGGTGTGAAAGAAAAATCAGCATGTACAGGTATAGATTCGCACATAAGTAGTTGAAGAAATAATTGATGCGATGGTAGAAGAAGAAATACAAGGAGACAATCAAAGATAAATAAATTTGTATGACTAGGATGGAAAGTAAACGTTAAAAAGAGAGAAATTTTTAAGGTTGAAAAAGCAAACTCGATATTTTAATCATTTTTTTCTTTTAGTGTTTTCCAATGATAAGTGATAATTTGAGCGGAATATTGAAAAAATTAACAGTGAAAGAAAAAACATGGTCTTGAGGCAATACTATGACTTTAGCATGATCGGAGAATAAGGTGTACGGAAAATAGATAACTGCACTGCAGAAAAGAGACAAGAAAAATAATATAAAAACAGAAGAGTTAGGCACGTATTTTTATAAATAATAGACAAAAGAGAGATGTAAAGCTTGGCTAACGATATAAAAATAAACATAACATATGAGTCCATCGACTTACCTTTTGGCCGCAATGATAAATGATGTAAAGGTTTTTCCGCATTTAATATAGATGAAGGGAAAAATGTACCGAGTAGCGATAAGAAGAAAAAAAAGGGCAAAAAAATCTTAAGATAACCTTCAGTAATAAAAAAAAAAAACCATGCTATCACCCGTATTTCACAAACAAAACTTAATAATGATAAACTTGAACGTAAACAGCAACTAAATGTATTTTTTTATTTTGATGAAGTTGAACGATGGTATTAAAAAATAATGGTAAAGATAAGATGATGATAATGACATGATTTTTAAACCAAGAATGAAACTTGCCCTACACCATATGGATTACTCTCTTGGGTGTTATTATTTTCACTTTATAAGTTGTTTTAAAACAAATTTGTTAATATTATTTTGTGAAAAAAACATAAACAACTTATCAAGTTACGCAGTCTACCGTAAGAACAGCACCAATAACCCCATGGACCATCAATAGAAATAATATACCAAGCTCGCGAATGTAATTGTTCGATTGACAAATACAATGATTAATATTTGTGCAGAGCAAGATAGCGACGGGAAAAATAAGAGAGACATAAGTACGTTTAATGTGTGACCCCTTGTTTATCGATAGAATATTTAGGCTTAACAAGTATTAGGTGAAAGTTATCATCATAGGAGAGTTACTTATTAAATAGGTGTTAAAATCAAACGCTGTCGAGGATGTTCTATTTTGCATCGCCATGGTACAGTACACTCAGCCAACCAACGACTCAACAAATCATTATGTACAAATATACAAGTACAAACCAATAAAAGATACGACACAAATTAGGAAGTATTTTAGGAGTGACTACGGTATGGGATACACAGATACACAAAAAACAAATACAGGATTATCCAATGTAAATCATCAACTGCAGGAAGGCAAATTTTTAGCGATGCAAAATAGTACACTCAACATAATTGTGCGTAACGCCAACTAGGGTGGTCAATCAACACATTAATCAAAAAAACAATGTTTGTTAAATTTTCATTTCAATAAATTATGGTTTGGTTATAATTATCACATGTAAAAAAAAAAAAAAAAATGATCCACTCTGCTTGGTGTACGCTGTATCATGTTTCCTCGATCTCGAGGTGTACACTTCCTCGACGCGTTTTTTTTTTTCCTTTTGAATTTTATATAAATATATATGTATCATAAAAACGATTCGCGTTTGGTGATTGTGGCATCGTGTTACCTTTCGTTAACTAGCTTGTCAGTTTGGGGGTTTCGTGGTTGACGCTTCATAATATCGCTCTCTGCTTCCTCGTAGGCTAGCGAGATGGCCGGCACCTAATGTCACATTATCAAGAAGCTCAATTTATAACGGCAAGATGATCATTTGGGAGAAAAAAAAATCAGGAGAATTATTATTTCATTGTTTAAAGTCACGTTTTTCATCCTTCCAAAATTAATTATGTGAGTGACTGCGAAAATATGATGATTCATGGCAATTATATCGAAAACTATTTGCTTAACAACGTCAAGTCGTTTTCGTTAGTTTGGTTTTCTTCGTAGAAATATCAGCATATTATTCGCACAGTCAATCTTTTTTATTATTATTATTATTATTATTATTTTTTTTTTTAACGTGAAACTTAAACGATTTGAAAAAATTATATCGTGAACAATAAAAACAAAGAATTAGAATAAAGTAAGAAAGTGATTGAGAAAACAGAACATGAAATCGATGAGTATGATTAATTTTTACACTTGATCGTTTGAATTAATTATTTTTATAATTCTTTAGACCTTCTCCTGGATAGGAATATTGTATGATTCGATAAACTGTCCCGCTACACGGGTTTGATAGCTAACAAAAAAAAAAAAAAAAAACCTGGTAAAGGTGTGAAGACAATCACATTTTTTAAACACTCTCTCAAGCTACGGGACGAAAATGTAATTCTTGTGACGTATTTATCAATTTCTTAAACATTCAAGCAACAATATATGAATCACATAGACACGCCCTAAGCACACAAATATTAACCTTATAGTTTAAAAAAAAATATATATATATACATAAATCAGTCTTTTCTGATGAATTTGTCGTATACGGCCCCACGCAGTGAAGTCTCATTGGCGAGCTTAAAAAAGTTACTAAGAAAAAAAAAACAACTTGGAAAAAGCTTAGTGTACGAAAAATAGGAACAAATTTTCGTCGATATCAACCTTGTTGCTCAGCTACTGTCCAATCATCTGTATTAAGCTATAGCGAATACGCTGATACTGCGGAGCTTACGTAATAGGATATAGCTTACATGTAGTATAATAAATAGTTAATATATTTGCGGCAGACTTGATGGAAAAAAGCGCATTATCAGTACATAAATATAATAATCTGTAGCAATACGAGATGTAATAATAATAATAATAATATTTAATGTGTGGATAATAAGTATAATAGTATAAAAAAAGGGCGTGAGAGACGAAAAAAAGGGTGTTCCAAGTTGGAGAACGGGAGGTGCTGGCGACTGTCTACTGGATCGTAGATGCGTATACTTGTGTATGCTCGATAAGACAAAAGGAAAAAAGAAGCCAATAATAGCTAGATGAGACAAAAAGAAACCTTTCGTTAACAAGTTTGTCAGTTTCGGGGTTTCGTGGTCTCCTCTTCATAATGTCCGACTCGGCTTGCTCGTACGCCAGCGAAATGGCCGGCACCTGGTGGTCACAATCACAGCTTGCTTTAACATGTATATACAGCGTGGCTCTTGGAGTACAAGTGAAATATATTCTTTTTTTGTTTTTTTTTTTTTGTTTTTTTCATCTCGTTCCATGGCGTTGCGACACATTTACAAAAATACATCAATTACAACAACGACAAAGTACAAGGTACGATTTGGGTATAGCAGGGTGAGAGAGAGACTGGGTGTTAATGATTGTGCATAACACATTAAATGTATAAAATCCTCGTCCTATCAAATAATCATATGTTTTAGTCTTCCAAAGGTCAAAATCAACGTCGAAGGATAATAATTCTTTTTCGTTCCGTGATCAACTTTTCTCCTGCTAACATTGGGTACACGGTTATTGATCAATCTCATCGATGCTATGTATATAGACAGAGCAATAGAATAATAAGAGAGTAACAGTAAATAGTACTTATGTGTGATACGTATAGAGAGATAGTACGGAATGGAAATCGAGGGTCGACTTACCATGTCAGTTCCCAAGTCGATGCAGAGAATGGTGACGGTGCCGAGGGGTAGGGGAATGTCGCAGAGGATGAAGGCCAAGAAAGGCGAGATCTCAGGTATGTTGGAGGTGAGGGTGTAGGCGATGGACTTTTTCAGGTTGTCGAAGATCAGGCGGCCCTCCTCGACGCCCGTCACGATGGAGGCGAAGTTGTCGTCCAGGAGAATCATGTCGGCCGCCTGCTTGGATACGTCCGAGCCGGCGATACCCATGGCGACGCCAATGTCTGCCTTCTTCAGGGCCGGCGAATCGTTGACACCGTCGCCTGGATAAGTATTCATTTATGGTCAATACCAGAGGAAATGTATAACCAAATTAACTCAATTATAGGTCTCAATCACGTATCAATATATCAAAACACGTCTTACCAGTTACGGCGACAATGGCACCCTGCCTCTGGCAACCCTCGACGATGATGAGTTTCTGCTGGGGCGAGGTACGCGCGAACACAATTTCGGTGTGGTACCTGAGAATATCGTCCAGCTGGTCGGAGTCAAGTTCTCGGAGCTCGGTGCCGTGAATGACGGCGGCCTTGGCCTCCCGAGGATTGACGTCGGACACGGGAATGTTCAGCCTCTGGGCAATGTCCTCGATGGTTTCGTTACCTGCGTGATGTGTCGAGCGATCCATCGATTAATTGATTGATCACAACCGAGAAAAATAAAGACCAATCTACCTTCGGAGATGATGCCGACGGATTTGGCAATGGCTTTGGCAGTGATCGGATGGTCACCGGTTACCATGATGACCTTGATACCAGCCGAGCGGCACTTGGCCACGGCGTCGGGCACAGCCGCGCGGGGCGGATCGATCATCGACATGAGGCCGACGAAGCGCAAATTGTCGCAAGGGAAGTTCGGGTCGTCAGAGTTGAACTTGAAGCCGGTCGGGAACTTGTCGGTTGGCAGAAGGTAGTCGCAGAAGCCGAGCACGCGCTCACCAAGGCCACCGAGCTCGAGGTAAGCATTGTTGAATGCCTCCTTCATCTCCTCGTCCAGGACCTTTTCCTTGCCACCGATGAATATGGTCGAGCAACGGTCGAGGATGCGCTCGGGTGCTCCCTTCATCACCAGCTGGTGGCGCGGGTCGTTCGGGTCATCGGATTCATGGATCGAGACCTGTAAACGCACGACAACGATATCATTACCAGAACAGCTGTTATATGTATTCTGGTTGAACACAATTAGAGGCGAATGCATACCTGGTACTTGTTGGTCGAGTTGAAGGGAACCTCGCAGACCTTCTTGTTGCGCTTGCGAATACCCATGACGTCGCCCAGGGCGAGCTCCATGCACTTGAGGAGAGCAGCCTCGGAGGCGTCGCCGGCAACCTCGCGCTTGAGGATCGGCAAGCCATCCTGGCCAGCCTTGAACTCGGCGCGGTTGCAGAGGGTCGCGATCTTGGCGAGGGCCTTGAAGCCCGGCGAGGTGCGGTCGTACTGGACACCCGACTGGTCCTCCGTGGTGTCGGCCTCGATGATCTGGTTGTCGAACCACATGTGCGCGACGGTCATCCGGTTCTGGGTGAGGGTGCCCGTTTTGTCCGAGCAGATGGTCGAGGTCGAGCCGAGGGTCTCGACAGCCTCGAGGTTCTTGACCAGGCAATTCTTCGAGGCCATGCGTTTGGCCGTGAGGGTGAGGCAGACGGTGACGGTGGCGAGCAGGCCCTCGGGCACGTTGGCGACAATGATGCCGATGAGGAAGATGACGGCGTCGAGCCAGTGGTAGCCGAGGATGAAGGCGATGATGAAGAAGGTGACGCCGAGGAAGACGGCCACGCCAGTGATCAGGTGGATAAAGTGGTGGATCTCTTTGGCGATGGGGGTCTCGCCGGTGTCGAGGCCCGAGGCCAGTCCGGCGATCCTACCCATGGCCGTTTGGTCGCCGCAGCAGATGACCACGCCCTTGGCCGTGCCCTCGACGGCGTTCGTCGAGAAGAACGCCAGATTCTTCGACTCGAGGGGATTCTCGTTCGTGAACTCGGGTGACCTCGACTGGGGCTCGGACTCGCCCGTCAGGGAGCTGTTGTCCACCTGTTTTTTTTTTTTTTTTCACCATTCACATCATGTTTTACAATTTTTTTCTTTTTTTTTTCCCATATAAGTACGAGCGTGAAACGTAATATTTTTTGATTCAAGAGAGAAAATATTAAAATGCTTTTCTCGTATCCTTTTTCAACGCGATTATTTTTCATTTACCAATTTAAACCTTTTGGAAATCAGTAGGGAGAAAACATGGTGTATTTTTAAGGGAAGCGCCAGAAAAAGTAATAGTAGGTACAACTTATAAAAAATTACAGTACTGTAAACGATCTTCAATATGTCATGTACAAGTGTACTTGAAACGGATATGAAGTAAAAGTATGTTCCCGGGTAGATGGTAAAGGGACTTAATTTTTCTCGCAAAGTTACTGTATGGATTGGCGTAAAGGGGTGAGCAAAAGAGAGGAGGAGCACCTTGAAGCCCCGGGACTCGATGATCCGGAGATCGGCGGGGATCCGGTCGCCGAACTTGACCTCGACGACGTCGCCGAGGACGAGCTCCTCGGCCTTGACGGTGACCTTCTCACCCTCGCGGATCACGGTGGCGAACTGGGGCACCATGTTCTTGAACGACTCCATGATCTTGCTGGACTTGCTCTCCTGGTAGTACGAGAAGATGCCGGTGACGATGACGACGGCGGCCAACACGAGGCCGAGGTACAAGTTGTCGTCGTTCGGCTCATCGCTCGTCGTCGCCTGGATCGAGTAAGCGATGAAACAAAGGATCGCCCCGATCCACAGCAGCAGGGCGAAACCTCCGAACAAGTTCTTACAGAACTTTACCCACTCGGGCGTCGTCTTTGGCGGCGTCAGGGCGTTCGGGCCGTCGCGCTCCAGGTTCTCCTTCGCCTTCGCATGGCTAAGGCCCTGTTTTGCAATAATCACGGTGTTTACATGATTACCATCAACATCAATGTGCTCATTTAATGATATACATATATATATATACGTACGTTCTCGGGGTGTGTTTGAAATCTCTGGTACAGCTCCTCCGGGGAGATCTTGTGAAAATCGATGACCAGCTCCTGCTTGAGGTCATCAAGATTTCCCCCTCTTTTCTTTACGGGGCCCTTCCGCCGCGACTGCAATTTTCAACATCACAAAATATTACATTATTACTATTACTGTTGTGTTTTTTTTTTTTTTTTTTTTTTTTTTTTTCATACCGATACTTGTTAGGTATAATTATATACCTAGACAAAAAAGTTCGCGACCGCGGGGAGCTTTCGAGAGCTTACACCGTTGCACATTACATATTATGTTCTTGTCATGGAGCGACCCGTAAGCGTTTAATTGTTACGATTATTTTTTTACGAAAAGCTACAGCCACTTGGAAAAAAAAAAAAAAAAAAAACCGGCAAGTGGCGTAGTCATCCCAACGATAGTACAGACACTTTTTTCCCCGTCGATAAACGAAAAGAAACGAGGAGACGCGAAGACATGTACCCGTGGATTGCATTAATTGAGCAATGGAAAAAGAAAAGAAAACGAGAAGCTTCTTCGTACAATCGGTCGCGAGCAATAGTCCGTATTCCGTGTACCAACAAGCGTATGCTGCTCCGTCTGTAGCGAGACTATATTTGTAGTGTGCGACGCGAACGGCCGGTTGATAAATTAGCCCCGTTAACCCTTTAATTAGAACGAGTCGTATACGAATGGCTTTCGTTCGTTCGTTTGCAATAATAACCCCGGCGTCAGTCCTCGACTCGTGGCGCTCGGAGAAAGATATATACTCGTCCGTTCTGTTCGATCGATTTTTTTCGCGTTTCTTTTTCAAATTTTCGAAAATATTAATGTAATAATAGTCTTACGGTCTATGCAAATATAATGGTTATAAAAAAAAAAAATGTATGTTACAAGAATCTAAAGTTTAGCATGTAAAATCAAACGCAAAACTACCTCGCAGCCAGCACCATTTTTATAAACCAAACGAGAAAATAATACAGTACATCATATACTTGATATGCGCGTGAAAAAAGTGTGTATAAGCGCATTTTTATGAAGCTCGTGTTTGTGTGTATTATGATACATGTATGAGTGATTACAAATCCAAAGATACCTACATACATGAGAAGTTGTATACAAAAAGCGCTTATAAAATGTAGCGCTTGCGAAAAAAAAAATAAAAAACAAAAAATAAAAATAAAAAAAGCATGAGCGAAAAAAAGAGTGGATACATAAGTGGAGAAGCCCTCGCTCGTTGATCCAACGTTGAACTCTTTTTTTGCTGAGACGACGAAAGGAGGAAGATAACCAGACTGAAGCACAACCGCAGGAGAGATGGAGGAGAAAACGTAGAAGAGAAGAGATACCAGATTTTAGAGGATACACCCCAAGCTTGCTTTGAAAACTTTTCTTTTGCGTGGTAAGTGTTTGTTATTGTTTAGTAACTTTTTTGTTAAATTAGAAAATCCCTCGAAAACCTCACGTGGTACGTTAGTATCTGTTACCGAAGCCGTTTATTTTAATGACCAAGCAGTTGAAGAGTCACTCTTGACAGTACGTTGGTTTGTTAAATTTATTTTAAATTCTACAAACTCAAACAGACAGTGAAGAAAAATGAAAATAAAAAAAAAAGGGTGAAATTCTCGTACACCGCTCGGTCATTGCGATACACCGCTTTTATGCATACTCGCGTAATCCCCATCCAGACGACTCTCGCACAAAGTAGGGGCACACAAATGGCCGCGAGCTGAAAAACACACACCCGAGCTGCTTTTTTCTCTCAGTCAAATAAAAAAAAAGGGAGGGAAGGGGTGGCGGGACGCGAAACGCGGGTTGTTTTTCGCAAATGTACAGGCGGCAAAGGTGAAAGGAACCAAGAGAGGGGCTGTCAGATTAAAGACGGACAGATTGGCATGGGGTGAGATTGATGGGTTGTGAATGTCAAAATTCTCGAGGATTGAGGATATTTTTTTTAAGGAGATATGACGCGCTTGCGAAGGAAAATTTTATACATTTCATGACGAGGTAATTTTCGAGGCATTGTTAGCCGTCAAAAGCAAATAAACGAGAGGCCGGTTGAATTATTAGGAATAAAAGGGGAGGCATGGGGATGAAATTTAATTAAGGAGAGAATAGCTCGAACGGAATAATAGAGAGATTTTTGTTAGCACGGAAAAATGACCTTCCTGGCGGTAAAAGAATTTTATTCCCTTTGTGAAATGACAACTGTCCCGGCAATTCGCGTCCGAAAACGTATCATATTCTCAACAGTTCTCCAAGCATTTACAAATCTATGAAAAGAGTTTTTAGTTCGAAAAGAAAAAAAAAAAAAAACTATTCACGACAGGAAGATTATTTTTCCGAGTTGACCAAAAGGTCGGTTCAAGTAAAGGAGGTTACATTGCACCCTCATGCGATTCAGAGAGAGAAAAGATGTTACAAGTGTAGAAGAAAACCTACAATTATGTTATCCATTACGCAAAGCGTACCAAAGAAGTTTGTATGTTTACAGCGTAAGAAGTAGTAGGTAAGACATATGAAAAACAGAGCAATAAGAGAATCAAAGAGAAAACAGAAGATGATCGAGGATCGAGGGAACCAGTGGAGGCGATCCTCCTTTCCTCGTGGCTCTCCTCGTGCACGTCACCTGTTCTGAATTTCGTTTGTGCATGTGTATACCTTGTACATTCCATCTGCCGTTTTGTTGTCGTCGCGAATGTTGGGCAATGTCGCAACTCGATACGAATCTGATCGGCCATACTGTAAAAACGTGTGAAACGAGAGACATGATGATAAAAAAAAATTAACATAAAAATTGTGATTGTATTAACATAATAATAATAATAATAATGATAATTGTAGTCATAAAAAACAACAGAATTAAACATAATTAAAAATAAATTAAACTTAATGAATAATGTATTTGTGTTGTAGGGATTGATTGGGTTGTGTGAAGTTACATCGCATTGAGTGTCATTGTGGTTTTGTTTCATAGTTTTTTTTTTTTATCGTTAAATGAGTCCAAGGCTTATACAGAAAGGAAGTATGCGTAAATAAATAAATAAGATTTAGATAAAAAAAAAAAAATTCACCCAGTTGTCAGTGTTTTGTTTTTTTCGTTAAATGAAGGTTTTGAAGTTACAAGTGGGTGTAGAGTGACAATTCACTTTGTTGGTATATATACACGCATATATATTCATCAACGCTTGTAGTTTCTGAATTACAAATTCTCACAAATGAGACAAAAAAAAATTGTTCTCTTGAAAAAATGTCTTTCTCTTCTCTGTCGTTTCTGAAAATGCAATAAAATCACAGGTTCTCTTGGTTCCTGAACTTGAAGATATTGCCGCGAATTTAATAAGAAGATTTTCCCTCCTTTGAAATATCGAATTTCGAACAGGATACATATCGAAGGTAAAAAGTCCCTGCGGGAGCACTGCCAATATTGATAATTCACATGTCTCGTTCGCCAAAACTACACCCATATCGTGAGAAAAAAGTTCGTCTCTTTTTACCCCCTTATTGAATTTTGGCACGTGTGTGCTTTCTAAAATGATGTAGACATCTACTTATATTGCTTTAATTGTATTATAAATACATACATATATACCTGACGTAATAAAAGCCGTCAAAAAGTTGATTAATTTACTCGTGTGCTCACGAGTCTAAAACGGCACGCAACCAACAGCAATACAACTAATAGACCCAGAATTTTTGTAAAAGCGATGTAGTGATTGCACAGTAGTATTGTGCGTTTGATGGTATCAGCTTACATCAGTGAGTCAAACACCATAAAAATTGTGCACCTCGAAAAAAACGGGCTAACGTACGCGTGTATGTGGATAGTACATACCCAAAAGAAAAACAAATTTAATCTTTAAAAAAATGCACTTTTCTCCACTAAAAAAATTTTGAATCGTAAAGCTTGGTGTGAAATACTTGAAGTAAAATATTTAATAATAAACATTTAGTAACTATTTTATCCCCAAATTGTTTTTTTTTAATTTTTTTTTAATTTTTGAATTTTAGTCAATTGTTTTTGCTGGAAAAATTTCATCGAGTACATTGTTGCAAGTAGTCGCGTTGGAAAAGAAAAAATTGATTGTATTTTCATCAAAAAAGTATATGACACAAAAAAATCGAACGAGTACTCGTACCCAAGTCCGAGTACAACATACCGGAGAGCGCGACATTGAGTCTGATTGTGTCTCGTTTCGCGTTACGTACGTGCGAACTTCCGTCGGGGCCCCGATTCATCGCCATGAACTATATATATATATATACGCACACATGTACACCCACCTACACCTATACCATGACACGTACACGCTACAACCATCATCATGCATAGGTACAGATCATAGGCCTGCCGCGTACGACAATATCAAATCACCCGTTTAGAGCAGAAAGAGACGAGATCCAATTAAAAGGAGCCAGACTGCGGGATCACACATGGGTATACTTGGAGGCATACCGATGACGTATAGAGGTATACGTGTATACGCGCCCATATGATACGTAATACATGTTACACGCACAGGAGAGCCGCTCTTTTGTTGAACAACCCTTCCACGCGCGAGTGCATTTTTCAACGAGAGTACACGTGCACTTTGCTCGAGTATGCGTGTACCCATCACGTATAACTTGCGCAACGAGCACTTTTAGCTTTCCCAGCCTGTACAGTGTCCATGAAGCTGTACGTACAAGGGACGTTTTGCGTGAGTGATATTAGAGATCAGTTCGGATTATTGTTGATCATCCCCTAGTTAAAGTGTTTAAAACTGATTGGCAAACAGTTGTTTTTTTTTATCATTATCTTGGCATGAAAATAAATGTACGAGGTTCTTAACTTGAAGAAGGATTTGTTTTTAGAAGTGATGGGGTCAGAATGCAGTTTCGGACAAATAATAAAATCAATGGCTGTAACAACTCATTAAAATCACTAGTCGAAACATTTGTCACCCACAAAAAACAAACCCGTTGTCAGATTGTTATCTCGGCAGTAAAGTGTCCCTAAAAAATTCCGTAAAGTTGAAAGCAAGCGCGGTGAACTGTAGGCATCACGAGAGTATATATAAGGAAACGAGATAGCCGGGACTGAGACAATCATATAAGAAAACAAGAAATTAAAAAAAAAATGGCACACGAACTAGGTAGAGCGCGTATAGAGCCGCACCCAAAATGGCACGGTACATAACTCGAGATCAAAAGCAGAGGAATAATAATAAAAAAAGGCGACCACGTCAGGTAGCCTTCGAGTCAAATGGAACACACTCGGAGTATGGAGAAAAGGTCAAAGAACGTCGGAGCTCTGTTATGCCCCTCCGGCTTTCATCCCCCTCGGCAGCTACCGAGCACAGTCAAATATACTTCCGAGAAAATCCGTCCGATTGCGTAAGCACGCGCGACCGAGTTTAAATAACGAATTTACGCAAAGTGCCATCTCTTGAGAGTCTTGAGCTAAAAAAACCAGTGCCATCTCCACTGCTGGCTGGAACTTTTTTCCCTTGTCGTCCTAAAGCACGTATACGATATGTACAGCTGCCTCTCCTCCCTGTTGTACTGTTGTATGCCCGTATCTCATCTCCTTCGATCCATCCCTATGCTGGAGCCGTTACCATCGGCTCGGAGTTTTCGTTCGTTTCCTCCGAGAGACAAAGGGAACGAGGGCTTGGATGAAAAATCGATGCGCTCGCTTTCGCGTTGAAAATAGAATCCGGTTGTTTTACCGATGCGCTCCTCGACATCAAACGTCAACGTGATGTAACGGTCTGATTTTCATGGATGTACGTGGAAACAAGAAAAATTTGACATTGACAAATAGTACCGCGTTCGATCCAATTGTCGGGCAAAGTAACAAGCACCCGATACGTACATCCAACTTATTACACATCGACGGAGCATCGTGTCTCGTTAAAATGGATTTTTTTTTTTTTTCCCTAAATACCACGGTTGCCACACGATGACTCAACGTACAAGAAGGGATGGTCGGAGCAAACAAGGCAACGTGCAAGGGGAAGGGTGTCACAGTGGGAATGAGAGAGCCCGACCAAAAGTAAACTTGGCGTTAAACTTCGTTTTATAGGCCTGCAGGATAACTTGTCCATACGCGTCATATGTACAGTATATATATATATGTATACAGCTCGAAGGGGTAGTTGTACATATTCGGCTACTGCAGCCGCGGGGATGTGCTCGAGTGACCGACTTTAGTAAAGTTTGCGGCCCCACCAAGGGGGTTTATAGGTACACACGCAACGTTTATACTGCTCTCTCTCTCTCTCCCTTGTCTTTTCTGTGTATACATATAGGCTGCACCACCTCGAGGCGAACTCTTGCTTTTACGACGCAAGGCGGATTCTCAGGAGAGACACGCGTTAAGCCGACCAAGTTGGCTCGTTACGTTATACAGTAAACTGTATTACAGGGACGTTTTTCTTCAGTAAAAGACTACTACCCTTTTTTTTTGTGCACACCGTGCGTGTATGGTCAAGTTGGTTTCAGAAAGAAAAAGGATGTTTTTTTTCACCTTGGCGATGGTACATCATGGAAAAACCTCGTGGATCCCATAAACTCGGTTTTTACTCGTGTGCGGGCCCATCGAGTCGCACCGATCGATAAACCCCGCGCGCGCATCAGCCTTCGGTTCTCTTTTTACTCTCGTATTTTCCACCGTCGCGACGACGCGGAATGGTCCCATTGTGCTCTACGTATAGGGTGTATACGTGGCGGGCGAAGCACACCAGACAGGCGCCAATGTTGATTACCATGCATCCGTAGCCCCGTAACGCGTATAGAAAACTACGGGTCTCACGGAGATCTGGAGTTTTATGGCGCGGAGGATAATTTAAGTATACACAGAAACGAGCAGACGTCATTTGTTTGTTTGTTCAAGTGCGTCCATTGCACCTATCATTACTCGATCCGTAAATAATAATAATATTTTGCATCAATGAAAATAAATTAATTAAAATTGATTCGACGGCACAGCTTTGTTCGTGGATTCGTGGGTCACGACTTTTCGATTCAGAAGATCGGTGGGCCCAACCGGAAAAATAAATATTAACCTTTTTCTCCCTCGTGCTTGCGTTACTGTTTGTCACGAAAATTACTTTTTAAATTAAGAAGAAATGAAACTTTTAGCCATTGGATCATACTTGTCAGTGGATAAGGCTTGTCTTACCTCACTTGTCTGTTTCTACTTTTTTTTTTTTTTTTTTTTTTTTTTTTTTTTTTTTTTTTTTTTTTTTTAGTTCAATATAATATATAATCATACTTTTTGTTTATATAACTACTCTGTGTACATCACCCAATAGTAAGCCGCAACTGATGGATACGTTTCATAATGGCTGTCAGTGAAGTTGAGTAAATATTTTGTCATCCACGCTCGTGCTATATTTGAAAAAGTACTCGTATACCCTTTATTGAATTTTTTCGATTGACATTATTTGATGATGACTTACAATGACAATAATAACAATAGAAACACAATGGAGCACACTCTCGGGAACACGAAAAATCGACCTCCTTGCCATTTGTCAAAGAAGCCGCTTACTGATCAACGCCATTATCATCGTCGTCGTAACTACCTTCCACTGCTCACACAGTTGACCGTACCGACGTAACGCTCAACCGTGTCGGCTCTTTCGTTTCCATACCTATGTGTATACAGTCAAATACTAAAGAAAAATAAAAAAAGAAGGTATCTATGGACGAGACAGAGATGGTGGATATATATATAATATTTTATCAGCACTGGAATGTAACAACCCTACGAGTACTTTCGCACCCACGTAAATGAGCGGAATAAGTTGGGTGCAACATTACATAATGTTCAAGCGCCTTGTGTTATTTGCGCTGGGGATTCGCTTATTGATCGACGAGCCCCGCGGTTGTGTGCTGTACACGTATTATTCGGGTCGCGTGCTATCCGGCTGTATTGGAGAACATGGAGAACTGGGGGGGTAGTCGGAAGCGCGCGCGGGGGTGTTCTATAAAAACGCGGGAATCGTTATATTATTCGAGACGAGCAAATAACGCGACGATCGGCCCCCCGGTTTGTTTACGCGACCTCATTTTCGTGCTTTCAAGCACAATATTTTTCTTTTCTCTCACTCGGGAATGATTCGTCTTGGAAAATCCTTCGATCAACCCTATGACAACGTTATTGGGAAAAATAAGACTCAAGTATTTTCATCACGGTATGGCAACCGATGGATCGCATACCCTAACGACTCTTCCATCAGACAGGTTCAGCCGGAGACCCGTACAAGTTATGAAGCTGACTATCGACGTCTTGCGTTTCAACACATTTTCCCTCGAAATATATATAGTTTTACATAGAGATTCTAAAGCACCAACGACCGCTCCCAAGTAACGAGCTCATTAACAGTGCCTGACTGGACTCTGCATCAACAGCGAAGTTGGCAATAGCCGATCTCATAGGTGGTGGTGGTTAAATTAACGATCTCCACTCGCGCGAATCACGGGAAGGATGGTAACGATACTTTATTTATCGCGCTCTCGATAGAGAGAGAGAGATCACTCGAGGAAAGAAAAAAATTACCATTGGCACACCGGTCGCAAGCTCATTTTGTGTCCCAGCAGTGGGGAGAAAACAGCAGCCAACGCCTCCATCAACGAAGCCCAGTGACAAACGAGCATCACGAGTACGCCATAAACCGTCGAGGCACGCGAGAAACTTCAGCGGGGCTTCCTCGGCAAGCTGGCGCTCCATGGGAATGCGCGCTAATCCTACAATTTTAATGCTTGCGGCGTATGGTGAGACACGAGGGTGAAGTACGTGGCTTTCAGGAGAAACGCCAAAAATTAGCGAAAAAAAAAAAAAAACGAAACTTTTTAATCTCGCGAGTGCTGTAGCCGCTCGCTCGATTCATCCCTGGCTTTTAAAATCGACTCGCGAGTCGAAATTGAATCGCTCTCCTGTACAGCTCCACTCGACGCGGCGGAATGATTAAAAGCGCCATTTCTGGGATCTTTTTTTATTTCAATGACGTTCCACTCACGCGCATCTAGAGACTTTTTAATTAACGGTGCTCTTGATATCAAATGCATATGCAGTGTTTTTCAGGTATGGTGTTCAAGTCACATCTTCAAAAAGTAAAAAAATAAAGCGTGACTTTCGAAGAACTTCACACAAGCCAAAGCCTCCTTCCGGCAACTTTGTGATTCGAGTACTGGGATAAATCAGCGCAGCTCGAAAGAGTAGGCTGAGAGAGAGAAAGAGAGAGAGAGGAAAAAAGCGACATTTCAAAAAACGCGAACTTTTGAAAAAAAGAAAGGAAAAGTAAAAATCCTTTGATCTCCGGCAACTCCGAGGAAGAAAAGCACGAAGACGAAGACGACGACGTTCTAATTAGTTCGCGCGAGAGAGCAGCCGCCGAGCTGTAATCCCGGCCATTGTCTCCTCGCGGGGGAAAGAAGAGACTATCGATCGCCGACGCCGAGGTACTGCCGCGCTGCTGAGAAAAACTGCCGATAACAGCGAACAAGTGAATTTAATCGAGTTGCGAAAGTATACCACCGATGCCCGGTCGTGCGGAAAATAAACGCGTCCTTTTCCATTACAGCTCGGCGTGTATGTATATATACATACACCTATAAACCCTTGATTTTTGCTCTCGTCCCGTGCCCAGATGATAATGGCTTTTGCGAACGTGGACAAAGTTAGGAGCGAAAAATTAGTTTGACCAACGTCACAAAGACAAGTACATATAACTATATATTTTTATTAGAGTGTCCCGGACAATGTGGCAGCTCTTGGCCCGTCCTTTCGAAATTAGAGGATAGGCTCGGTATCGTATTGTTGGAAACGGCGGGCGAGCCATCGAGAGATACGGACAATGGAGGGAAAAAACTTTTTTTTTTCTCTCCTTTTTTTAATTCAATGAGCCAAGCGAAAGAAATAGCCGGTAGGAGTTCTGGCCTCGAGTCAACGAGAAAGTGGTTGTACTTTGGTGTCGGGGGCTCTGAAAATTTCAAGCCACCTGCCAGTCGAAAAGGCCGACGTGGGCCTTGAAAATTTGATATCGTGTGCACAAGGTGCTGTTGCAGCTGCAGCTGCCAGAGACGGAGGACAAAACTTTTGAAATGGAGGTGCGGCTGGGAAATACACGCTTCTGTTTGGAACGCCATATAAAATCCCTCGAGATTAACACGAAGAATCCAAATATTTTGTGTGCAAATTCAGCAACGTTTTGTTTAATTTCCTCTTTGCCACGCGTTTAACGAAAAAAACGTACGTACGGATGGATTACTACTGGATTGACGAAAACTGCGGTGCTCGATGAATCATTGATCCCATCAAGGGTATATTTATCGACTTCGAATTCGGATCGCTGAAATATTCACGCCCCCCCCCCCTGCGGGATTGAGGGCTTTTCACGTTGGCCAAACAAAAATAAGAGTAAATATAAAGCAGCCGAATCGATACAGTCTTTACGCAACATGGCAACGTTACACTTTCATCACTGATTCATCCACACCAGCGCTAATTCAAACAAACGGACGAAAAATTAAAAAAGTTGGCCTCCAAGGGGTTTAAGCGCGCCATCGCAACACCGATGTACAGTCGTGACGAAACGCAAACTGTATTTTTATATGTATATTTTTGTCTCGCGTAATTATACCCGAACGAGTAAGCTGAGTATGCTTTCTTTGCATTTTTTCCTCTTCCCTCGCTATATAGTCACAGTGGTGTATTGCCTGTGCTTGCATGATTCATGGCACGAGGGAGCGATTTCCCGTCCAGGAAAATAAAAGAAACAACTGTCGGAGAAAAAATAAAAAGTATATATTTTTATCTCGACTCGTGCGCACAGTGATTCATTTATTATTAAAACGCGGGGTATATTTTCAACCAACTCTGTTGACCAACGGATGTACACATGTGGGACAACAAGCACATCAGCCTGATGGGTTTTTTCACCCTCGAGTTTTAATGGTGTACATACAGGGCGTGGGGCTCGATTTTATCGATCGGCGAGTTTGGTGGATTTATTTTCCAAGTTGAAGTAAAACAAAAACGAGAACGGGCTTTACTATACGATCGGTTAAACCCCCATTGGAACCGTATTTTCAGATCGCGTTGCGTGGCCAATTAATGAAAAAATAGCTATTCAAATCGCTCTGTGGTTTTTGTGAACGCGATTCCAGGAAAAGGGCTCCGCGCTCCCTGCAAAACTCGTGTGTACCTACTTGTGGTTGAATGATCGCTACATATACTCTTACACGTAACTCCATAGCGTAATCAATTGCAAGTGTACTTTTGAGTTTATAAAAAATCACAGTCCACGAACCGTACCCCTCCTACAATCGTATAAGAGGATCGAGAAAACAAAAAAAAAGGAAAAGTGGTGGGGGACGGGATAAAATACAATTGAAAAGCTCGGCATTTCCTTGGGCTCTCTTGGGGAGGATGGGACCAGCCAAGCGCGACGACAGCTCACCGTACACCAGCGCTCCCATAGCGGCGTTAATCTCGCTCTTTCTCGTATGTATACCTACAGTACACACGGACATCCTCATATCCTCCTCGTGCATCCATCCCTCGCGCCCACACACATACACCGCACGTTGGGGGGGGGGGGAGGAAAAAAAAAGTGCTCGCGTCGCGACGACCGCTGTTGATGCGCGTGCGCTCGCGAGGGGGGAGTCGTCTCCTCTACTACACGCGGGTGTATATAGTCCCCGTTCCGTTAGCCGGCATCCACTATGGTATATATATGCTTGCGAGAACGAAACGCGAGTGAAGCCTCCCTCTCTCTCTCTCCCTCTGTTGCACGTGTATGTACACCCACACACGCGTGCGAGCAAGACAGCCGAGCAGCCCTCGGTCGGCAGATCAATACGCAACCAGGCCAGCCCTGTATGTGCATACATATGTATATATACATATACGTACTCTCCCTTTTTTCGCGAGTAATAGCGAGTAGGTACTGTATACCAGCGAGTGGTGCTGCTTTTATCTACATATATACCTTGAATGTTACGTGCAGAAGCAGTAGTACCTACCCGAGACCCGTCGACGCCACCTTGTGCACCATACACATATATATATACACCGAGCGTGTACAAAACTCCGGGAGAAGGAAAAGGGACTGACAGCGTGCTGCGTTTTACTCTGCCCTCCTCTTACATTTATGTGTATATACATGTTACATACGCATACACATCCGAACACGGATGGTTGTCTCCTGTATACGTATATGATTCTGGGTAGGAAAGCGCTCGGCGATAGTGGAAAAAAAAAGAAAAAAAGACAAAAAAAGGTGAATATATTCAATGGTCAAGCAGAGTGTCCTTACGCGGCGGTGCAACAACGCCAAACTCGAGACAATAGCTCCCAACTCCCCCTGACCGGCGTCGAGCGACGTCTCTGTCTGTCTGTCTGTTTCTCGGTTTGTTCTACTACCACTGTAGGGTATAAATATACACAAAGCCATCATCGGCCACTGCTGCGCGGAGAAGCAGTCTAGACCGAGATACCCCTTGGGGAATCATACTGCCCGTTACTTGCTCGACTCCCTCTCTCTCTATATTATATATATGTACACATATATATTTGCGATTTTCCATTTCCCTATTCCATTTGGCCCTGATATTAGGTATACGTACCGGTACACCTACGAACCCGCTCAAACACGAAAATCATATACCCCTATAAATATACAATATGCTGCCGAGGTGGCTTTGGAAATTACCAACTACATGTACCCTTAAAAGAGGATATTGCGACGACGGTGACTAAATATATACGTTGAAGAGAGTTGACGCTGCTGGAGCTGCAGATTATATTTTCAAATGATCATCGTTTGTACGCGTAGAGGTTTCGAAGTACGAAAATTGACGAGGTATAGGTACTTTCACGCCCAACGTAACGTGTGCCAAACTGAGATGCGCATACGTGATTGATCGACAATAGGGACAAAAGGGAGTAGATAATATACGATGGAGCTTCGAGGATCATGAAAAAAAACTGCACTGTCATCTGCAGTGTGCACATTAGGCGCTGTAGTATGCTCGTGGGCAACGTATAGCCGCGTATACAGGTGAGCTCGCACACTCTCCGACAAAATGTGGGAGGCGAGCACGTGGCACTAAATTGAAAATGTCAGTACGGAGGGGTCTCGTCGTCGGCGTGTACAACGAGATAGGAAGAAATAAAGAAAGAACTATCTCATATGACTCCGTGGAAGAGAGCAAAAAAAAAAAAAAAAAAAAAGGAAATCAGTACCGATGAAACGGGGGAGCGGGGGTGGAAGGTAATTTCGGCGGGTGGGGGAGAAAAGAAAAATACTCGTCCGCGTATATGCAGATATGATTATCCAAAGACTTATTTTCCTCCTCTCCTGTGTACGAGGGAGACTTTGAACGAGATAAAAAAAAAAAAAGAAATTAAACAGCACTACCTATGCCTGAACTTCATTTCGTACCGATAGATTGAAAAAACGCGTTGCCGAAAACCAATACTCCAACTATGCGCAACAACAACAGTTACCCCCCTGAAACTTTTTCCCTTTATCCCCTATTTCGTTTCCACAACCTCGTGCCCACTAACCGGGAGTATCAAGAGCGAGTCGAGTTAAAACAGCTCTGTAAGTCTCCATGCCGAGCCGAGGGGAGGAGGTCGCGCTTTAGTCAGACGGGAGCTTCTCCACGGGGAAAAGAAACGATGGGCGTTATTTTTGAGCTACTAACTTTGGTTTTCTCATGACAATTCGAGTGGGCGCCATTGCAATAACTTTTGGCATTGGTGAATTGAAAGAGGGAAAATCGATATTAAAATAGCGGGCCACGCGAGAGGTGATTTACAACGCGATAGGCTGCGATTCGCCGTGCGAAGGAGCGCCGTCGTCGAGGGAGATAATTACGATGATTGAGCGCATGCATGGCGATACACTTGCCTTTGATCTATTTAAAAGCTTCGAGTGCCTCTTGACGTCGTGTATACATGCACAGCTGACGAGGGAAATTTCGGGGGTGATGGTTCGGGGGAGGAGGAGGTTTTTACCAATTTCGAGATGAAACTCGATACTTTGAAAATTACACGACCTAATTTGCAACAGCAGCAACGTAAGGGATGTATAGCTACCATAAAATCTCTCCATGCCATTGCGTGGAAAAGAACTCGGAAGAAAAGCTATCGGCTGTGTGTGTAAGCTGCCTCGTGGTAACGTGCACGCGCTACTTTTTCTCTGCTCAGCCAACCACTCTTTCCACAACTTTGGGGTGATTTTCGTTGTACTCGAACGTAGGAGAAAAAAAAAAAGCTGTGGGCGGGCTACGCGTTGAAATTTACGCGCGGGCTAAACGAATTTATCGCGGCTCACTGAAGTGGCAAATAAAGTTGGGGCAACATTGGCGCACGATTTTAAAAAAAAGGTGTTTTTAAAAGTATAGGCAATAAACCTTGTCAAAGTCTCGACGATACACGCTCGCCTGAACTTTAATTAATACCGTAAAATATGCAAAGCGATCGAGTCTATAGTTGTAGCTGTCATTACGCGACTCGCGGGTCGTTAACTTTCAACGCGCGGCTATTTTCGTGCTTGGATTGTAGCGATTATCGTGTCTAGATTTGTATACAGCTTTGTCACGGGTGAAGTGTACGTGCATAGAAAAAAAGGGGTTACATTTGTCCCTTTTCACTCGATAGGACGAGCACTTACCCAAAAACGGTACATACACCTACACGGGAATAATTATGGTTCAAGTTTATAATATGTCCGTCCTTGGTTACAATAATTTCTTTGGGCACAGTGCAAAAGAACCAGCCACGAAAAGTTAATGCGAACCAACCATCAACTGCCACACTTGTATAATTAACATTCTGTAACTTTTCACGGAAAAGAATATATATATATATATATATATATGTGTATATATATGTATACGAATATCCTTAGAGGGCCTTTCCGTGGCAACAACAACAAAAATGTCGGGATGCGTATACGTTGATCTCGCCACCCTCGTACAAATGGTAGACGTAGCGCAGAAGGGGGAGTTATTGGCGGCAGGACTTAACTCGAGCTCGAGGGGAAGAAAAGTTACACGTACAGGAAGAGGCACGTTCGCTCGGGGGTGACGCCTGACGTCAGGCGCGTCAGGCCGTTTTGCCCGAAATTAGGTCAAGAGGGTGCCTTCTTTCTCTCTCATCTCCTCTCCTTCAAACGGGATGTAGGAAAAGATGGTTTCTGGTATATAATACGGACCGCACGAGGCTTTGCTCGGTCGTACCTATATTGTATATACATATACATAGGTATAGAAGGAGCAGGACCGATTGGGCACGTGTTGTTTGCTCGAGGGTGGATCTGTTTACGCGTGGACCTTTCCCATCTTACAATTGGATAAAGGAAGAAAAATGATGCGAGTATATACTAGCTCTATACAGTAGCAAGTACAGTACACGCACGGTTGATAAATACATATATATATATATATATATATATTGCTAAGCTCCAGCGTCTGGCTTACAAACTTAAAATTTTTACCAATAACAGGACAAACGAATGAACATCGATGATTCCATTGCGCTCGGGTGAATGATCAAAAGAGAGAGAGAACGAGCACTCGGGTGTACTTATGTTTTTGACGCTGACGCAGAGCTCGTTAAAACAAATAACTTTCCTAGCGGCGGTGGGAAAGAGAAAAAAGAAACGTGTAGAGGGAGGGAAGATAAATGGAGGAAAAAAAAAGTAAGGACATGCATAGAACAGCCGATGACGCACGCGCCCCAACAACGGCTCGAATGATCGTCACTGAGCTACGGGAAAAAAAGAAAGAAGGACACGTGTACTATACTAACTCTCAATGTACACAAGGTGTGCGCGTGTCATGTAATATAAAAAAAGAAAAGAAAAAAAAACCTGTATAAGCGAGTTCACTCTCGTGTGCGCTCCGTTTTTCAAAGTCCCGAGCAGGTATAGGTGTAACGGTTGCCCGATCGCGTGCCGAAAAAGGGGGATCCTCCTCATCATCTCTCCTTTGTGCAGTCCTTTTTTTTTCATAGTCCCAGTGCTCGCGAGAACGAGGTATATTTTTGGCACGCGACGCTAACGGGGAATTTCGGTTTCCAGGGCACACGCTTTTGGTTATCGACTTTGTTGTCCCTGCACGCTACGCGATATTTTCCGCAAACAATGCAAGATTTTCCAAAAAACATATACAAAACCGCTCGTCCTGAGAAAGCATCGTAGATTTATGCCGCATCACCACATATATGAGCCAAGCGACCCGTGCATCCCCCCTCCGGTGTCCTTCTCGCCGAAACCGACAATTTACCTCCCCGGGTCGCGACGATAGGCGCCAGCTAGCCCGACCAACGAGTATACATATACCGTATCTGGCGCACAAGCACTTTTGGCCCTTTCCCTGCAAGACGAGAATGTCCGCCTCTTGTTTTCGCCACTCCTCCGTATTGGGGGAGACGCTGTAGCGTGGTTACTGTATACATACGGGCTTTTTCTTCCACTCCCACTAACTTTGATAATTTTTGGACAATATTTCATATTTAAATACATGCGGCATGACAGGGTTCAGCCGACAAAATCCAAAGATCGCGCAAGCACCTATGCCCCGTCGTAACTGCGGTCAATCAACAGCCGCGCGGTGTAATAACGGGATGTTGGTACATATGCGAAAGTATGGAGAGTAGAGTTTTACGGCGATGGCGCTATACGGGGGTGGGACGTCATTACGAATGAAATATCTGATAATAAAAGCACCGGCGCCAAGCTGGCAACGAAAAAACGTTGGCGAAAGAATGCGGGGGAGCTTTTATGGGGTATAGGTGTATATTTATACGCGATGAAGCAGGAGGAGGAAAGAAGAACAAGAAAAGCGCCTCGACATCGGTAAGGAGAAAAACTTTTGCTCGAAACGACGCTGAAGTACATATATAGATCTATAACTGCTGATTCTGCAATAAATATACCATACAGAGTACAGTGATCCGAAGTGAAAAGCCCTGCCCTGACTATTGTGTACACGCGAGGTTTATTACAGGTTCTTTCGTTCCTTTCTCCTTACTTTCTTTTTTTTTTTTTTTTTTTTTTTCCTTCGGTAAAATTGTTATTTGCCGTCGCACCTAAGTAGTCCTGCGTAATCTATCGGGTGTGGGTGGGTACATCGTCTATACTTATTTTGTATATGTTATCGTACAACCAAATGGATACGAGTTCATGTTTTTTTTTTTTCTCATCCATACAAGCGCAATCATTCAATTAACAGTGGGTTCGGTGATTTATCTCCTAAAGCGCGGTTAACTTTTTCCCCACGTATACCCAAAAGTTCCTGGTAGAAGAGTCGGTGTAACTTTAAGAGACAAAACGTCGCGAAAGGATGGTATAGGGTGCGGAAAGGGGCAGGAAGAAAAAGTGGACGATAAATCGCGCGTCGCCCCCTTTTCTTTCAACGATTTGCACGGCAGAGTTGTTGAATCAGTGCGCGGGTGATGGATTTATCGGGCGAAACAGATGTCGCCGTATCCGCGTTATGCACGAAATATTGTGAATAAAAAAATTGTGACTAATATCGTACAGTTTTTTCATGTGATTTCTCAACTTCGATTCATCTTTTGCACAACTTTTCTTTTTTAGACCGTTATATATTTTAATCCGTTTTTCCGGGAAAACATTTCAAGAGTTACCGAATAAAGATTATCTTTTCCGCCACCTGCATACAAAAGCACCTAAATACACGTTTCACCCCCTAGAAAATCAGATAGGGAGAGAGAAATTCTCGGAAATCTCGAAAACAAATGAACAAAGGACGAAATCAGCGCTTCGGCAGAGCATACGTGTAGGTATATAGGCACGTGTATATATGTACGTGCAGTCGGACAATGCGGTTAAATCAAAAGGAAACAGTCGACCTCCTACTATACTCCCGCGCGTGTATATACGTATAGACATGTACCCTACGGCTGACGCATGACGAATTCTGTTTTTCGTAATGTCGCGGTATGGAGTCTGTTGGTCCCACGTGTGTCGTTGTGTGTATGTTCTCTGGTTAAAATTTTCATCAAAGCTTATAAAATTACATTCAAGTACATAGGTGGTAATTGTGTGTCGAACCAACTGAAAAAAAAAAAAAAAAAAAAAAAAAAAGACAAACATCTGCAAACTTGGGCGGTAGAAAGAGAGAGAGGGAAAAGAGAACAACCCGTCAGAGCGTAGTGGTATACGTGCAAAGGGTATCGCCGGTACTTTAATCGAGGTCAAACGCAATAGCATGCAGATTCTTAGAGCGCGCGACTAGCGTCAATTTGAATAATCCGAGCTGTTCAGGAGCAGATCAGAGCTGGTATGTATATACATCATCAGCGCGCACGACTGTCATATATACCTGGGCTACCTCGGCCGGGTATAATCGGCAAGCGTGATGTCAGTGTATTGGCAATGGGCTCCGGAATGTCGATACGGGGCGACGAGAGGATAGTGATCGATGGCAAAAAATTAAATAGAGGGAAAAGAAAAAGTCTTTGGTGGATCCCCTCGAGCAAGTCGGCGATTGTACAATTACACCGAGGTGCGCCCTTCCATTGGTAACAGATCGGTGGGTCGTTTGCAGGTATGGATTAATTTTTGGTCTCTTGTCAAGGGTGGGACAAACAAGGTTGCACAAGTATACCCATACGGAGCAATTTCGTCCAAATTGACTCGGTCCATCTTTCGTACGTCTCGATACTCGAGTATCTCGTCGTTTCTTTCCCCCTCCCCTTCCTTCCTTCCTCTGCTGTGATGGCTGTACGAGTTTCGTACCGGCGATAAATCGAGCTCCCAGAGATAACCTTAATAGAGATTAATGCCTCCGCCCGGCTGTTACGCGCTAAATGTCCGGGTAAATTATTTAACAGATGGAAAGAGAAAGGAGAGATACACATCTGGTTTTTTTTTTCAACTTTACTGTGTTCACGGTAGGAAAAGCAATGTTCACCTCCATTCGGAACAAGTACAAAGTGATCATCGGTCACGGACATTTACTATATTTTACGTGTAAAAGTTCCATTCGAGAGTTGCATCGAATTTTCCCGTTGCAGTACAATCTGTGGGAAATGATTTTTAGGAAAACCTTCACGTATATGACCTCAAATTACACGAGTGGCAATTGTTCACCGACGATATACTCGGCGAATTTTGGGAAGTCAAAGAGAGCTGGGGAGAACCACCATTCATGATACAAGTATTGTATGACCCATTGTACATATTACATACGTAATTGTCGGCCAAACAGGACGTTTATTTACTCGCGTATGCGAGAGAGATGTTACTTAGGTGTGTGTTTTTTACACGACGTGTGGACAATGATGGGAGAAACCCGTATATATGGTATTAATTTATGTGGTAACGTGTCCGCAACCCCCACCGTCGCCACTTCCAGCCTCTGTAGCCTTCCTCTTTCCCGTACTCTTTTATATATATATACATATAAGAGTTTGATCTCTTTTGTGGCGTCTCGGGGACTCTGGCGGTGATGACGGTGATGATTGCATAATGAAGGCCGGGGCACAGTCACAAAAGGGCCAGCAGAGGAGTAGCACACACAAAGGCCGACCAACGCGCTACTTGTGCGTGTTTATGTGTGCCTCATCATGCCAATTTACCGGATCGCACTGGTTTACTTTGGTTTCGCTGTGCGGCGTATTACATTATCACGTACGTATGGGCTGTGGGTGCCTCGTTATGTACATAAGTACCGCGAAGGCAAAACAACCGTTTCCTCGGCTGTTTGTATAGAAATAAAGAGAGCGTGAATTTTTTTTTTTTTTTTTTAAGTAAGGGGAGGCGGTCCTAAGAAGGGTGTTATGTACACTTGGATGCTGGTAACGTATAAATTAATGAACTCGTTTGCTGTTTGGATGAACGATGGATATAATATCTAACGCGTAGAGGAACTCTGGATATTGAACAAGCACCGGCTCTTGCAAAGGGGTGGTATACTATTCACCGTGGAATTAGCTTGTTTGACGACGCCACGTAGTACTCACTATTTTGGATTTGTTCGAGATCGACTATTAAGGATTCATTGGTATGTTCGATGTCGACTAATATTTTACGAGACTAAGAGAACAAAAAAAATGATAATAATAATAATAATAAAAAAACCAACCCCCAACATGTTCTGCACGTTCAGGTAAATTGATTATTATTATGTAGTCTGGAATGCAAGCGTCGAGCTTTCGAAGGGGAGTTTTGTCGTATTTTGCGTGCGAGGGCACGTACACCCGTGTGCGCCCTATAATCCAACTTGAAGAAGCCCCCCATCACCTTTACGCGGAAAACACTATAGAGAGCAGGTGCAATGAACTAGTTTCCCTCCCTCGCCTCGAACGCGAGTTTGCGCCCATACACATGTGTATGATGCTTCGCACGAAGTATGGAATCACTTTTATACCGGAGCAAATGAATCGACTTTCATAGGAGGTAAAAATAATAAAATATTATTCATCCCCCCATAACCCCTCTGGTAATTGTAATCCACGGCGCAGTCAACCACAATCGGTCGATAAAACCAAACCCCCCGGCCCCTCTGCGAGCGGTCATTCGGAGCGTCGTGGAAACAAACAAATCCGACCCTTCGAGCCCATAAACAGGGGGTGGGGGAGAGATAGGTAACGTCGCGACGCCGGTATATGGACAAGCGGGGCCGATGACCGCTTGGGGGGAGGGAGAGGGAGCGTACGTATCATCGACAGTCGAGTAGAGGAGGAAACGTGGAAAAAAAAAAAGAGGAGCGCGCCGAGTTGGCGCAACCGAAGACCCGCAGGTGCCGCTAAGCGGAAGTCTTTGAAGGCGCAGGTGGCAATTAAATCGAACGGATTTGCTTTTCCTCCCCGCGCCCACCCTCGTCCAGCTAGAAGAAGCAAACGGCTGGTCCGTCCACCGGATAATTTGTGCCGAAGATGCACCATACGGGGGGTGGTTTTCGTCGAGACTTTTTTTTTTTTTTTTTTCGTTTCTCCCTCGAGAATTGGGACAGCTACAAAAGCCCGGTCCGGTCGATAAACGCGGCGACGTAAAGTAAACTTTGAGTCAGCGTTAACTATATCGATTCCGAGTTGAGGGCAAGTATGTGCGGTATCGTGTGCGAGCGTTGAAAACGCTCAATTGTTCGAACCGGGGTGGAAGACAAAACTCAATCGCGAGGGTGTAGTCAGCGTTTGGGGAGGGAAAAATCGAAATCTTAACAAAAAAGTGCAGTCTTGCTATGCACACATACGTATATATACAAGGGAGTACTTCTCCTCAGCTGTATACCTACCGATCGCGTGACTAGGCGTAACTTCACTTTGGGGCGATCGATCGGCTCGTCTGAGCT
Source organism: Copidosoma floridanum (assembly GCF_036245765.1). NCBI lineage: Eukaryota > Metazoa > Arthropoda > Insecta > Hymenoptera > Encyrtidae > Copidosoma > Copidosoma floridanum. The sequence continues at coordinate 32,518,255 of NW_028321890.1, forward strand.
CGTTTGCAATGGTACACTCGAAAGTATTACGTTACACTCGTGCGCCCTGAAAATCAAAAATAGGTACACGCGCCGTTTCGCTCCTGACCAAGTTACTCTCCCAGTTTGGAAGTAAGAAGTACATATTATATATACAACCGAGGTAACTTTTCCAATTGCACCCTCATGCAACTATTGAGTTTTGAACACTGTGGTCAAATAAAACGGTGGGCCGTTCTGCGTGTGCACGAGAGGAAAGCCATCACGAACAACAAAGTTGAAAAATTCTCCGTCAAGCGGAAGTTGCGGTTCTTACTTCCCTCCCTCCTATTATTACGTAAGATGATGCGGGATGCATGTAACACAAGCGCGAGCTCGTCTGCGGCAAACAAATCAATCGAGCCGAAGAGAGATCGATCAGCCGTACGCGACTGTATCGTGCGCACACGGACACCTACTCCGAGGCAATATACAGTTCTCGAGGGACGCGTTTGTGGTGGAAAAGAGCCTTTTCGTGTCGTACGTCCGTGCAATCAAACGGTACAAGTCAACGTAGCCACCGGCCACGTGAACATCGAAGGGTGTACCTTATGTGTACTGTAAACCCCCCCTTTTTTTTTCCTTTCGATGGTATCGCCGTTTCACCCCCTTTCCCGCGATCAAAGTACAAACTATGTTACACGAACAATGGAAAGAATCGCCAGACAAACACTTAATAATATCATAAGCCTTTGTTACGTCAATTTTTTATATATGTGCGAGGAGTGTAAGAGCAGAGCATCGATAGTAGCGCGGAGCTCGGCGTTGTGTTTAATGTCGAAGGAATCGAAACGTTGGATGAATTATAAATAGGGTGAGGATCGATAAGCGTCCCAGAATACGTCGAATCGAGCCGGCCCTCGGGCGCCATCTAGTCTGCCGTCTCCTATATGGCCAACTCGAGCGCCTACACCCCTATACGCTGTGTGTGTGCCGTTACTACCACTAGTAGTAGCACTCGCTCCCGTACCACCCCCTCCCCCCACGCGCTCCAGCTTGCCATCTCTCTAGTCTCCCTCGCTTGTCTTTCCTCTGTTACCAACCCCTCGGAGAAAACTCACTTCTCTCCCTCTCTCTCTCTGGCCTCCTTCTTCTTCTTTCCTCGGCGTATATATGTGACACACACAGCGGGTAGGTAGGTATGTATACGCGCTCAAGCTCTTTGGTTTTTATTTTTTACTCCCTCGCGGTTGAAAGGAAAGAGAGTAAGCTCTTTCGCGTTCTCCTTCGTGGCTTAGTCTTTTCTTTTTTTTTTTTTTTTTTTTTTTCTATCCCCCTTTTTTCCCCCAACGCGCGTGTGTGAGAAGAAAGACAGCGAGAAAGGGAGATGGAGAGGAAAAAAAAAAAAAAAAAAGAAATATAGCCGTAGGCGACGAGTAAGCGGGTTAGGATTCTCAACGAGTCAACTCTCCCTCTCTGCATGTATGCATGGATAGGTTGCACCTGAACGACAAAATTGGAAAACAAAAAAAAAGAGGATTGTTTTTTGTTGTTCCTGAATCTATAGACAAGTCTAGAGACGTCCACACGAGCTACGGGTTACGCAACGAATCCAAATCAACGTACAATAACGTATACTGGCTATTAATATACACAGCACGTGCACGAGAATATAATATATACATATGTAGTTTTAATAAGCTCTTTCGTTCGATATTATCACCTATCCCAATACGGGCGATGCATCGCGAAGCTCTACACGATTCTTCGTCGGTCACGTAAGTATACTCGTGTATGGATGGTGGGAGGAAAAATTTGGCGCCGACCCCTCGTGGTAATGGGCGCACTCTCGGATGTAATAGCCCATGCGCGTGTACGTGGTGGAGGAGGAGGAGGGTATCTGGGTCGATCGAGTGCCCGTCCAAAACCATTAGACGAACAAGCAAAGGTCCGCAGCCCTAATCCGAAAAAACAAAAAACAAAAAAAAAAGGAGAGAGAGAGAGGAGAGACTCGGAAATTCTTGATGCGCGAGGCGCGCGCTCGGAGATTATTACGCCGGTGCGAGTTTACGAGCTCTGCCCGGGATCGCGGCGGCGAGGATGATTCACATCGGGAATTGCTAGATTGGCCGTAATAGCGCGACGACTGCCGCTGTGATGCGCGTAAAGCACGCATATATCACGCGACGCGGGCTCTCTCTCTCTCTCACTCTTCGAGGCTGGAATTGCGAGGAATGCCATAGGGTACAGGCTACGTTTCGACGGAAGCTGGACGGTCTCTTTCGTCTCGAGAAGGTGATGGCCCCTTTTCAATTTTCCATTTACGTTGATCGTAAGTACACCCTTGCAGGAAGTTTGGATGTGGGAAAAAATTTTCCACTGTGCAGAGTGCTACACTCTTTTTTTTTTTGGTAGCGTCGACGTGTCGAGGAGCGAGACTCTAATTAGCGTTTATTTTTATCAGCTGCAGGGACGATGAAAAAGTAACATCAACAGGTGTACACACTTTAACGAATAAAACACGTAGGTATATGGTGTGGAAAAACCATATCTGAAATAGATCTTTGGGAGGAAAAACACGATTTTTACAGATACCGAAGAGTAATCTTGCGAGAGACTTTGGTAACGATAAACGGGTACCTTACACGACAGGGTTAAAGTTACCTTCACCAAATTCACCCTCCACGACTCTCTTCGATACAAATATATTGAAGTGTACGCGTGTGTACAGGATTGAGCAAGCACAACTGGATGGCTCAGATCGGATGGACGAGCGAGTATATAGGTATGTAGTTCCATAGGTCGCACTTGAATGCAATACTCCGCACGAGCTAGCAACGAGAGGAAGGCCGTCTCGTGTCACCTACTATATACATATATACATATATTTCCCTTGCGATCGCTTTGCCCGCATTTATATATTGTCACACACGCACACACACATACACCCCACGCGTGTGACTTTGACATTGTATGCGAATACACCTAAATCATATATAGGAGCTTTCTTTTGAAGAGTTACGCATTTTTGCATGCCCTTGTCTCCGAGCCTCTTTTTTTACGTGTCCACGTGAATATATGTATGTATAAACCGAGCAGATTTCGTAACGAGCGCGTCCTATTATAATTAACCTGCTTCGTTACGCTCTTTTATGGTGCCTCTCCTCCTCCTCCTCCTCCTCGTCATGGTTGACGACGTCGACCCACGTTTATGTATAGATAGATACGAGGTGAGTATAAGTATATGCGTACTGTGCAGATAAAGGGACACGCGCATTACGTTTTTTTTTTTTTTTTTTTTTTTTTTTACGACGCTTCGATTTTACCGGACTATCGTAGCATCGTTGTGAATCGGTTATTTTTAATTACTATTTTGTACGCGTTGAACGGCAGGTTTTTACAAAGTAACACTAATGGAACGCTCACTAGTGAATGGCCCATTAATGTGCACGGGTCGTAAAAGGTATGTATTTGTTATTATTTCTTGTAAATCACGATGTGTTGCACAGATTATTTTTTAGAAAAAATCCTATGTGGTGGACCCGGACCATGAAAAAGAAAAGGTTCAATAAGATCGGTAAAAAAAAAGGCAGGGGGACAGAGAGGGAGAAAAAGGGCAATCCAACCGTGGGAGGGACGGAGGAAAGGGCTTTTTGGGAGGGTTACGCAACTATCAGTGCTCAGCCTCGAGTGTTTCCTCGGGCACAGATACTTTGGTGATAACGCGATGCGGAAACGGCGCTCGGCGACAAGAGAAGAAATTGCAATGAATGAAAAACGCTCGCACAGTGCACGCATGGACTCCCTCCCTCCCCCTTTTCCCAGCAGCGCGTGTCTCTTTAAAAGGATCGACCTTTTCAATCGACGCGCCGTCCTTGATTCTCTTTCTCTCGCACCTATGGCCGGTAACTTTGGCTCTCGGGTGCACGTGTACCGCGCGCGGCTTTCGTCCAGCGGATGGAGCGTTTTGTCTGTCGTGCTCTTTGCTCCGCGTCACGGCTCGTATATGCACCTACTTGGTCGCGCGAGGAAGGTTACCTGCGGCAGACGATGACAACGGTGATGCGCAAAAAAAATCCCTTCATCGTGAAATGCATGGGTTTGCAAATCGGTACAGGCCATCGAATCGGCGAGAAAGGGTCGATCGAGTTGAATATAGCTTCGAGCTTGAATGAACCGATTAATCCGACTCGCGGCTATATCTGATGTGACAAGACAGCGGGAGGAGCGGATGGATTTATTTAAATTTAACTGCTGCTCTGCAGAACACGTGCGCATCGGATTTAGTTCGTGCGATTTGCAGATGTAAATTTTCAACAATGGGCTAAAGACCTGATTGACTGTTTGTTGGGTCTCAGGGTTGAGGCTTTATTCGTTTGATCATTATTTTTTTTTTTTTTTTTTTTTTTTTTTTTTTTTGCTGTCGCTATAATGATAATATCTCATTGGAATTTGTGTCCCCAATTTCATGTGATTTGCCGACGCGAAAATTGTTGAGCAAGTGCGTCCGTGTCACTCTGGCGATTAGGTTTTCGAGTGAATTAGAGACTCAATGATAATTGACATTCGCCACGAATGGGTGCAGCTTCGTTTACAGGTGTTTATGGAAAATAATTGGCCGAACCGAGTTTTCAGTAGTAATAACCTTTTTTGGTCAGACGGTACAACCATATAGGATAAAAAGTGATCGTAATGACACTATGATAAGTAAAACATCTAACAATTTGGCGCACTGGAATAATAAAGTTTTTCAATCATTGTTAGTGATGTCATTATTAGAATCAAGCGGTAATTTAAATAACTCAGTTGCATTCGATTCATCCACAAAAGAGAAAAAATACCATTTTTGGTTAGAAAATCATTAATGCTTTCTAAAAATAAAATAAAAATATCTACTTTCGAACCACTATAAACAAGCTAATTATGTTACGTAATTTTCCAAGTATCATTTCCTGGTAGTAACGCTCATCGGGATGTACGCACAAGCGCCTATAGACGAGTCCATTTCTCGATAATTCCCGTCTCAAAAAAAAAAAAAAATAAATAAATAAAATAAAATAAAATAAAATAAAACTACTCAGCTTAAAAGGTTCAACTCTTTCTTCTCGCGGTACCTCTTCCGAATATAAGCGTACAGAGTGAAATATCACCTCGAAAAACCTACAAAGGTGCATGCCATCCAACCATACAGGTGTCAATAAGCGAAGGGCCGATTAAAAGTTTCAACGAGCCAATAAAAATCTACGAGTTGTCCCTGCAACTAGGTTTTCCACGACCATCGGCTAAGCCCCCCGATGAACCAACAGCATCATCGACTATTCGTTTGCGCAGAAGCGCTCCCGTCTCCCTCGTTCTGATCTATAACGGGTAAGTATGCATACACTAGGTACGGCACTTGAGCTACTCGGAGCCGGAAAGAGAGAGAATGGAAAAGGAGCCCGTGTACAATTTTCCGGCGCAATCGATGCTTTCGACGAAAAAGCAGCGCGAATTCCGGCTCGGCTCTTTCACCCACCCCCCTTCTCTACCAGAACTCTGTCGAGTAAAATCAATGATAACCTAACCTCCCTGTCCAAGGAGCTTGGGACTCGTAAGAAAAATCGGGAAAGGACACTAGGGGTGGAAAACCCACGAGGAGAGATCGACAATCAAGGGCTACGGAAAGACATTGCACGTCCATGGGGTTGTTCATGTTATACGTGTACGAGATGGGAGCAGACATTTGCACTCTGTAGCCGAGCGCGAGCTATAGAGTATCGTTTGAGCGGCGCATGCGCGAAGCAGACGACAAAGAGCTGCTTCATTGCAATCAGCAAATGGGCCCTCGTCCGGGGATCTATCCTGTTCTATACCTCATGCAAATTATCAATTGTCTGCCAGTGTCCCTTAGCCACCCGATGAGCGTAAATTCAAGTCGAGGGCCCTCCTCCCCACGGCCCCCGTGCTAAAAGTTTGTCTGGCAAGAGCAAAATGTCGAACGAACGAGGGCAGAATGCACCAGTGCGCGGGCGCGCGCTCTCTCCGTTGCAAGCTCCGCTGCATTACGCCGCTGGAGCGTTACGCAATACCGGAACTCGGGAAAATTCACGCCCGGCGTGTACGTATACGCGCAATGGTCATAATATGTGAGCTGCACTACTGATCGATCGGCGCTCGTCTCCTCCCCGCGAAGGAGCTGCACACGCGACCTTGAGTCGGAAGGACGATAAGGGGGGGTGCGCGGCGATCCTTTGGTCGGCAGATCATTTGGGCCTCGACATTGGACGATCCCGCGAACGCCGGAACTCTCGTGACTTATACGTATATACCTATGCGCTGCCGCTGCTTCTGCTGCCCCGGAACGGGTTACGTAAGCGCCTTCGTAACGGCGGGTAAGTTGCCACCCCCCGATTCTCCCGTGCCCCTGTCTATCATCGACTACCCTTTCTTTTTGCCACGCCAATGGATGATCATCAGTGTTGGTCGATCGATAAATTTCGAGTCAACTATATAGCACACTATGCGTAAGTTACAAGCTTGGCTGATCTATAAAAGCCATCGGTTTGAAAACCAAAAGAAATGGCGTGTATGGCTATAATACGGGTGCCGAGCACTACCAACTACGTACAGCTTGTAGAAGAAAAGAAAAAAAAAAAAAAGAAAAGTGTAGCAATTAACTCGCCAAAAACAAAAAAAGAAGAAGAAGAAAGAGAGAGAAAAATGGGTGTTTTTACCATGTTGGCGCGGGCTGGTGCTGCTGGTCCAGGAAAATCTGAGACCCTGGGCCTGGCTTACGCACAAGTCGATCTCCCTTTGATCGTCACTGACACGCGCGCGCGGGCGCCCTTTATTTTACCTTACAACGACGTCGCGCGCGAGAGAAAACAAAGAACAATGGTAAATATCCGTCGCCGTCCTCTTTATTGCCAGGGTCGTTGTCGTCGGTGTGTCGTAACAGTGCACCACCAGCAACGGCCGTGGAGGTAAGGGTGTGGACGCGCGACAACAACGCTGGCCCCGTTACTTATCGTCTAATACTATACCGATGGCGACGGTCGTCTTGCACTGGCCCGCAGACAGCCGCGATCACTGCGAAACACTCGAGGGTTTTACTGCACGGACCCGGACAGTGGGCCCTACATCCGGGGAAGAAAGAGAGGGGAGTCACCCCCCATCTCCCTCTCCCCCTCTCCGCGATCACTCTCATTCGTTCATCCAACAGATTTACACTCGTCTCACAGATTCGCACACACACGCACGCACGCAGCCATACACCGAATCTTTTGTTCTCCTTGAGGATCGAAGCTCCGCGATTATTTATAGGTGATGTAACACAGTTTCAAAAGACACTTGCAGTCCACAGTTTCGTCATTCATTTATCATATTTTGACGTTTGCCATCGACACTTTTGTTGCTCATCGGTGCACTTTTTGTACTCGTTTAATGCGACACTTGATCGACAAAGTCCGGGTATCACTATGGTCGCGCATCGGCCAGTCTTCGATGAGTGTCCAGTTACCGACTTCTTCATCGGCGTCCGTAATTACGTAAGGGATTGTACGAGTGCGCGGAAAAAAAAAAAAAAAAAAAAAAAGATATACGAAAGAGATGAAAAACACACGAATGCACGAGCTGTATTGTATAGTGTCCCTCTTGGTATCGATCAGGCGAAATCGAAAAGCGAGAGGCAGAGAAAGAGCTGAAGAATCCCGACCGATCGACCATTAGAAAAAAAAAAAAAAAAAAAAAAAAAACTCACATTCGACTCTTTTTGCTTTCCTTTACTTCCGAGCTGTCATTACTTTATCTGGCAAACACTTGGCAAGCCACTCTTTCTCCACCGCTCGCTCGGTGGTCAGTGTCATCCACGTCATTTGCCCACTTGGCACCGAAATTCACTGTTCAACGACTACGACACCAGCACACACACACACACACACACACACACACACACACGAGATGACAACAAAGATCGGCAAACCAAACTCTTACACGTGAGCAAAAGAAGAAGAAAAAAAAAAAAAAAAAAAAAAACCCATGTAATGACGTATCCTAGAGCTTGCGCATTCACACCTCGTCAGCCGCGTGGAAGAACATCACCGGAGATCAAGCATACTCCAGCCGCGCCTTCCTTTTTTTGTACCGACAAGCTCCGGTGATGTTCCTCGGGCACACTCGACGGCACTTGCGAAACGATAACTTTGATCTTCACAGTTGTTCGAGTCACGCGGACCACGTATTTAACAAGGAACACTCGCGAGGGAGCAGAGGGCGTTATGTCACAGCGTAGGTATAGCACTGCGAGGCACGAAGGGACGCGCGAATGAAAAGAACCAAGGGAGAGAAAGTGGCCCCGGGTATTGGAGTATAGTAATCAACGACTCGTCGATGATGTCGTCGTCGACGTCCTCGGGTCATTAAAAGAGCGAGAGAGAGAGAGAGAGAAGACAAAGAGCATACATCCACCGCCTTCCTTCTATTCGCGTCTCATCCAGGAGAGCAGCAGCCACGAGAAAGAGGGTTCCGGTGCGCGCGCACGAGCTTACACTCGCGGGCGACCTCGACGTCCTCTTTCTCCTCCTCCTCTTGGCTTCCTTGGCTCCCCCAAGGAGCTACCAAACGTCACTTGGTCTTCTTCTTTCTTTCTTTTCACTCTATCCACTATATTTTTTAATTCATTCTCTCTCTCTCTCTCTCTTGTCAGTAGAATAGTCCAAGACAACGACAGACAGACGTCACCATCAGCGGTAGAGCATCTCCCTTTCTCTCCCTTCCTCCCACGTATACATGAATAATAAGCTCACAGTCACACGCTCCACAGAGGGTGGCTTCGGATACATGTATTTGTACGCGTGTAAGCTATGACACAGCCAAGGGAGGGTGGTATAAGGCGGTGGCGAGCATATAATATGTGTGTGTATGTGCGTGACGAGGTAAATCTACTCCTAAGGTATGTATGTATGTATGCATGTATGTATGTATATATGCGGTAGGACTGCCAGGATCTCTTTGAGTACACTGTAAGCACGTACGAGTACTACCGTGTACTGTCATGGCAAGTGTGTGTGTCAGGTGCTGGGTACATGTAGGTGTATGCATTTGGTGACGGGATGACGGTATATAGGCAGTCGCGAGGGGGTTGCTTGCAATGGACGGAGGGAACGAGGGGGCGCTCGGATCGAGGGAAGAAGTCGATGCACAGCAAGGGGATGAAAACGGCACCTTCCACTACGTGATTTTTTTTTTTTTTTTTTTTTTTTTCCCTCCTCCTATCGTCAAATCTCCGACAAGCACAGCCGATGATGATTATGGGGGAGGGAGGGTTTGGAAGGATTTCACACGGCACAACTGGCAAAACTTTGGCTCGCACACACGAAAGACGATGCGGAGACGAGAGGACTGCAATGAAGACAGACGGACGGAAAACTCGAAAAACCCGTCGCCAGTGAAGTAGAGATTTTTCGTTGGTTCGAACGATGAGTTGTTGTTGTTGTTGTTGTTGTTGTTGTTGTTGTTATTATTATTTTTGTTTGGTTTTTATTTTTGGTTTTTTGGTTAATCGGCAACACAAACCTTGTCGTCACTCATGGCTGCGGCGAGGCGGCTCTATCGATGTGAGAGAAGGTAACGGCGCGGCTTCGGGGTGGACCAGAGACTGACTAGTGTGCGTCGCGCGCGTCGTGAAGGACCGCCGGCATCATCGACCGGTCCTCCCCACTCCTCTCTCTTTCTTCCTCCCTCCCTCCCCTCTTTTTCTTCTACTTCACCCCCTCGCGGTTGCACGTACCCGCGAGCGACAAAGCGTCAGTGTATGCGTATACCTATGTATACGGGTGGACGGCGTATACACATCCAAACCCCACTGCGCCGTCGCGAGATTAATCTATTCCCCTCTCCTCACTCTGTTTGGCTGTACACACGCGCACTGCACGCCTCGGCTCTGTCCATCTCCCCGAAGCGTGCCCCTCTTCCGTACAACCAAACGTGTGTATGTGTGTCTCCCTCGCTCCCCCTGGCTCGGTCCGCTCGAGCTTGCGCCGCCACCGCGGGAACGTCAGCGCAAGCTCTGCGAGCCGCCAGTGCCTACGACAGCCCAGGGTGGATAAAGAGGAGGAGAATATGCATGCATGCCGTGCGTATCTATCTCTACGTGTTATAACATGCGCCCTAGCAGCGGAGAGCTTTCGATCCCCGTTGTCCTCCTTGGCTCCGGAGGCTGCAGCGTTTTTTCTGCCAGACCGGAGAGGCTCTTCGTTGACGATTCTATCACCTCTGTATATCTATAGGGATGCATTGCTAAGCTTCCGGTGTACCATGTATCGTTTTTTTTCTTTTTTTTTTTTTTTTTTTTTTTTTTTTTTTTTTTTTTTTGTTTTCCAGCTAAAAATGATTCGTAATCGAGCTCGCGAAGAGTAACCCTTTCGAGGTGAGAGCCAAATATTGTCGAATTTCAAGAGGATGAGCCGTGAATCCTGTGCAACACATGCTCCCTACTTACCATGATTCCCGGCCCGTTTCGTTTGTTCCGTAGGTCCGGAGGCTCGAGGGGAGCTTGCGTTGAGCACCACTGGGCTGGGATCTGTGCTACTGGGCTACGCGCCACTATACCACCATTGTATATACATACATATATATATATATATATATATATATATATATACACACCAACACACCCGATCTCCCTCCTCTCTCTGGCTCATATATGTCTATAATATACGCGCGCGTCCGTCTCTATACTCTTTACTCAATGTCGGATCTCGTCGAGCGTAGCACGGCTGTCTTTCTCTAACTTGCAAGCTGCGGGTTTCTCCGCCGCGTAGAGCTTCTGTTGGCTGCAGCAGCGGCTCCACGGACGAGGAGAAACTTAAGAAAAAAAACTTGATTATTCGTGCACGGATTCCACCCACGGGTGAACGAGCGTTTTCCCCGGATGTGCCGTGTGAAAATTAGCTTTTTTTTTTTCGCCGACGGTGCAACTCGGCCGACTGGTTGTACATAGTCTCTCCTCTACGGGGCAAACGAGGGCTCGTTCGACTACGAGGGGGTTGTGTATATATACTTCGAGGGACAGGGGGAGGGGTTGTTTTTTTTTGCATACTGGGAATATTTTTTTGTGTACCTACTGCATCGACGATCAGGGGGAAACTATATTTTTGACCACAAAAACGATACACCGTAGCACACGATCGTACATCGAAAAATCAAAAGTCCGTTTTACCATAGCTGTAGCAATTTTATTTTCCATCAACTCCGCCGTTTGATTTAACGAGTTCCAGAATCGATTGAAGACCAAACGCAACCTCTGCGAGCTTCTACAAAAACGTTGTTTCCCTGTGTGTATATATATATATATATATATATATATATTTTTTTTTTTTTCATTAAATTCGCTCATGCGTGCCTCTCACCTTCAATACGTACGTCAAAGGGTAATGACTCTGTGCTACGTTACCCGCAGATTTTCCCGGCGCAGAGTTGAATGGAAACGCCAAAAGATCGATCGGCCGCACGTAGGAGCGAGCTCGCTTGGGCGATGAAAACGTGCGAGATCGAGAGGGTAAGAAAAAAAGAAGGAAAAAAAAACCGAGGACCCGGAAAAACGCCCGGAGCTGAGCTGATAAACAAATATACATATTGTATGAAATGGGGAAGGGGGGGGGAGGAGGAAAATAGTTACGGCCCAAAGTGATGGACATCGCTCACGATCGAGAGCCATTGGCACGTCGGTAATATAATTTTTTTCCCCAATCTCGCCCACCATCCATCGGCTTACAATCAGTTTCGATATCTTATGTACTGGTGTACGTACCCTCTTGCTCGCACCTCTGCTTCCAGACCCGAGTCACGTGAGGGGGAGCTACCAGGGTTTTGACCCTTCCATTAACAGCCCTTTTTTTCCTCCATTTGATTGAGAGTTACGAGGTAAGGTCGCGCTTAGGTCATATCTTATTTGACAAAGTCCAATCCGTTTGAGATGCGCAGGACCTATCCTTATATGGGCTGGTGGTATTTTACGAGCTGTACGCCTTGGAGCGTTTAGAAATGCAAAAGCAATACATACCAAAGAGGGAAATTTTTGGGATACTAAGTCCTGAGGATTTGTAGACGCGCGCCTCGATTAAATTCTTCCGCATCTTGGTATAAAAAGTTTTTTCAGCACCATAAACACGTTGGAAATTCAACTTGCGAAAAGAGGATAATTTTCCAAACAGATAGCACAGGTTTGATGTTTATATACGTGATCCTCTACAGTTTCCGGAATCTCATACAATATTTTCTTTGGGGATGATATGCTGTTTGCTCGTAATAGGTGCGATATACGTGTATATGAAAGCTCTTTCATGTATACAGACATGCATGGACCGTTCAAATTACTTGAGGATGAAATGTGTATGCATAAAAACAAGATTTCCGGGCCCCTTTATACACAGAACTAGGAATTTGAGATGTTACCCAGAGTCCATCCAACACTCAATTAGCCAAACTTTTTCCCCTTCAAAATAATCAGGTTTACCGAGGACTTTGAGCTTTGATAGCTATTCCAGAAAGAGAAGCATTGATCAAGGCGAGTTCCCTCGTTATACGTCAATTCGAACTATCGCACAGATACTATATGTGTACCTGATACCTGTCAAAAGAGCAAATATTTATGTAAAGGTGTACCGTACGAGTATGAAAGGCGGAGCTTGCAAGTTTCATCGCGATATACTGGAATTAGCTTGTGGGTCAATTACACATGCAGGGAAATTTTTGCCTTTTGTAAAATTTACATGACACGTGATAGTTTGAAACTCCACTGATCCTATGAACTCTTTAACACATCAGCAAATATCGAAATCGAGCTCTAAACTGTGCTTCAGATAAAACATCTGTGTAATTATCGGGCAACACGTGCTCGCGCTCGTGTAATGGCCATCATCGTTGTATCGCGTGTGCCAACGCGCGTTACATGCTGTGTGTTTTCCGTCAATCGAAGCGACCCGATCTTCAAAGTTTTGCGAAAATGGAGCACGTAGAAATCGATTTTTTCTTATTTATTTTTTTTTTTTTCACAAACCAAAGCCAAGTATCACCTACGCTTTTTTTTCTCCTTCTCGATTATTTTTAAAAAAAAGCAGGTAACATTTATCTTTGCTCGACGACATCAGGTAGCCATGACAATGCCCTAATTACCATTGAGCACGAGTCCAATCTTTTGGGTCGACCGATCGACAAAAAAATCAAAGCTCGAGGGAGCACCCGGCTGGTTAGCAACCGCTCGAAGCAAGGGGGTAGGAGAAGAAATCTCCCGCGCAATCGTCCACGAAGAACAAAAGAGAAAAGGGGAAAAAAAAGAGACAGAAGAAGAAAGAGAGAGAGAGAGAGAGCTTAGAGTAGGCGCGAAAGCTCGGGCATATTTCACGCACGCTCGCGCGGCTTCTTTCGTATTCCCACGGGCTGGGGAGAGGATGGCTCGGGGTGCTTCCGGGCACGAGCGACATGCCGTAGCGCGTAAAACGCACACGTAGGTACGGAGACAGATAGCACGTGAATCTCCCATGCAGTTGTGCGATGCTTGGTGATGCTCATAGGCAGAGAGAGAGAGCAATTTGCTACTGTACCGCTGATGCTGTTGGCGCGTCTGCGTGTGCAGGGAGAGGCAGCGAGGGGTTACGCAATCTAGGACTGGCCTTGTGCCAATCTACTCCCTCCCTCCCTCGATCGCTCTCTTCATCTATCCATATCGTTATACAGATACTGCATCATCTATTGCCACGTGTGTATATAGGTGTATATGGAGGATATGATGTTGGATGTACTCGCGTGCGCGGTAAATGCGCGTGGGTATAAGAGAGCGCGTTTGCCTTTTGGTGTGGATGAGCTAGCACGTGTCAAATTCGCGTCAACGCTAATCAAGAATTTGTATGCGTCCCTATAGAGAATATACGCAGGCATTGAGAGTAGCACGAGAGCTTGTAGAGCGTGGCGATGCTTTTGGGCCAATATCGCGGAGATGGGAGCTTTTTAGGAATCTGTGTGTACAAAAAACATCAGCCGTGCGGGTTTGTGTAATCGATAGAAGATTACATGTGTAGGTGGTATCAACTTGGGGCCCATCTATATGAATCCCACCACCGGTTGACCCGATATTTTATCGACTCGCGCTCACGTATGTCTGATCTCGTTTTCACGGAAAAACAAACTTACAATCAACTTGTCTGATGTTGTTTCAGCTGCGTCAGACATCCTTTCTTTCGTCGGTGCTACATGACTCGTAAATGTTTAGTTGAAACTGGTACATCTGCCCAAAAGGGGTCCTGAGATGAAGGTCATCACCATCTTAATTCCCACTTTTTCGACCATCGGACACGAGTAGTGTTTCCGGTCAATACAGTGTGAACATTCGATTTCTTGGTTTTTCCCTCGTTGAGAAATTAAGAAAGTTGCTCGATTGTAAGAGGTACGTCCTCGTGCAGAGCACCTGCGAAGCTCACGGTCGACTTTTCTGCTTTTTCCGGGTCATTAAAATTTACTGGAGGGGTCGCGAGCGCCAAGGAAGAAAACGGAGACTTGGTTTTCATTAGAATGACCATTATCTCGAAGTGCGGAGTTGCGATTCGCACTATTTTTTTTGCCATCCGAATGATGAAAATATAGCTTCCAGATGTCGCTTGTTGTTTTGGTCTGACCCTAACTTGATTACATTATTTACAGGTTTCATCGAAAGTAATGATGAAAACGCAGAATTTATACATTTCAGATGGAGAATGAATTAAGATGTTTCCCAAACGTGCAAATGACGTGATGGATGATCCGACGATTCCTCACTCGACCCCTCCGAAATGGCGCTGGGATCGGGTAAACTTTTCCAACAGTCATCCTCGATCGTGCAACATATCCAAACTAATCAGCTACGTGTACTCATCGCTTAAAAAAAATTCCATTAGGCAACCCCATGCAGGCACGCAGCTACTGAACGGGGGATCCTGGACATTCATCCCGACGAAAGTGCTCGACGCGTGTTTTGGATTATTACGCAGGCCCCGTAACGTGGGCAAGCGTGATTTTGCAAATGAGCTTTGTAGGTGTACATCTTACTTCCCCCCCATTGATTAATCGTCAGCAATTCGACTCAATTCACGTGGACCTCGGATGAGTATTGTCCAGGGACACTCGGTGTATTTGTTTAAGGAAATGACTTTCGTTGGCAATTACAAACGGGAGGATCAAAGGGCTCGCTTGGTCGTTCACTTTAGCAAAGTTAACCAACTCCTGTGATGATTTGGCCTTACGATTCTCACGTAAAAAAGAAAAGTTTGAATCAAGTAAGAATGGCCTTTAATCCCTCCACCTTTTTGCCATAGCAGCCGTTATAGTCCAGACAACAAGCCGAGATAAGAGAGAGCGGCGAATACAGGGATGTACGTAATAACAGAGAGGCCGACTCTTAATCCGAAACTTCTCTTTGTTCCCCAACTTTGTTCGAGCTTTTAACGAAATCAGAGACGCGCGTGTAACGCTCGTACCCCTGAACCCTCCCTTTTATACCGAACGACGACGCGCCGTGACGGTGCCTTTTTCTCGTCCCCGTGCAAACTTTCCTCCACTCCGTTACCAGCTTAAAAAATTTACCTCGAGGCAAAATCCGTCAAAGTACACACGCATTTACCGTTGCTCTACAACGCGCCCATCGAGTTTGCTATATTCTCTGAAATTTGTAAGTGTGTGCGTGTGTGTCTGTTTTATTTTACATCTGGCAAAATATTTTACGTGTCCCACCAAACGGTACACCAGATTCGTTGATTGTTTCCACCGTTTGGTCGGACACAATGTAGCTTGCGCGCACCGATGCGCCAAACAGTGACCTTGGGCCGTACTATAGCAGCTATAGAATGGCCAATGTAGCCAGGGCATGGACATCCGGTGTCGATCAAAGCGACCATTCACGGCGACTGTACTTGTTCACTTTATAAGCTCCCCCCCCCACCACCCGCCCCATGTACGTGCGCACATAATTAGTATACAGATCCAGAACCAGCATCGGAGCCTACGAGGGACGCGCAAGTTTCGTTTACGAAAGCGCCGAAGGAAGCTGGTTAGCTCGCGTGTATGGCTTATCAGCGCAATTGTCAGGAGTTGGAAGGAAAACGTGGGGGAGGGGGAGCGCATGCGCGCACCGATCGAGGCTAACCGGAAGTGTGAAGAACCAACACTGTAAATCTCAAACTTACAACAATTAAATAAACGGTATATAATTGATGGGTGAAGTAGTCGGCTATTAACCATCCGAGTCATATTGTTGTTTTCAAAGGCAACACATTGGATACACACGTGTGGTGGTGGGAAAGAAAAAAAAAAAAAAAAAAAAAAAAAAAAAAAAAAAAAAAACTAAAAATACCTACAAGTATATACTGAGCGACGATAAAGCAATGACAACGTTATTCCATTAGTCGAGGTGACGTTTCAGATTTTCCGAGGGGGCTTTTTGTCCATTGTGTGGATGTGAATATGTGTATGTACTCGAGCACGTCGACATAGTTTTATAAACTCACGATTAAAGACGAGTCCTGCATCGATAAACTGTACAATGAGATGAAACTCTATAAAACAAAAAGACAGAGTTGCGCGCAATCCGGCGGGGGGGATATAATTGGGTCGGTAGCGAGTTTCCTTTCTTAGTCGTCATGGTACTGGTTCTCACGCTTGGTGAGCTAGCCCAGGAGAGCTTTTTACGAGCTTTCGCTGTCTCACCGCGCGATAACTTATCATTTTTCTCACGAATCTGACGATTCGCGTATCATCCCAACGATTGGCAAAAAATGGAGTAGAGCTTTTATATTTGTCCAGAATTGTGTGTGTCAAAACGAAAGTGTCACGTTGTAATTCGATGCAATCGTTGTAAAACTCGGATAGTATCGATATTGAAATTTGATAGTGCTAGTGTAGCAGTTGTTTAAGATAATTTCTACCTGTGGACTAATGACCGATGGTAAGTAAGTCGTTGCCAGTGACATTTTTCTGAGAGCATGTTTTTTTTTTTAAAGAAGCGTAAAGTTGTAAAAAAAAAAAAAATTTATTTTTAAGAGCAAATAAAAGTGTTAAACAAACCCCAACAGATAAGAGTGTGTGTGCGTGTCCGTCTTTCTAGATGCACGTATACGTGTACTATGAGCAACGTGTCGTCCTCGGATAGGTCGGGCTGACGGGAGTAAAAATAATGATGCACTTGACCGTAAGCTAGAAGTGCACGGTAAGAGCGGGAGAGGCCGAGTGGGGGTCTTCTAAACACGAATAAGACGGGGAGGATTTCTTTGACGCAAGCATATATAGGTACAGAGAGTTGTGCCGAAAAATCTTAAAATACCCTCTCAACTACTCATCAATTTTTTTTTTTTTTTTTTTTTTTGGATTTACGCGCTCATTACTTACTCGAATTGGTTTCTTTCCCTCTTTTCTCACGAAAAATAACGATACAAATATAATTTAACAGCAGAGTAACGGTAGACAACTTTTTACTTGTGTAAAAAAATTTATTCTTAATTACTATGCTTGCATTACAGTATACTTAACAAAGTACCCCTTGTAAAAATAGTGAATTTCGTTCTTAAATGACAAAAAATTAATAATGCGCACCATAGGTCAATCTAAAATTTGGAACATGGTCCATATTGTAGTGCAGAAGACAAACGAACAAAAAAAAAAAAAAAAAAAAAAAAAAAAAAAATCACGCACAAAGACAAACGGATGAGCTAAAAAGAGGTGATAAAAAAAAAAGTAGGAGAAGCTTACTATCCACATGACCTAATGTAACCCGATTACGTTGCCATCATCATCATCATCACCATTATTATGGGCTGAATCGGCCCTCCTCGAGAGAATAATGCCCGTACTTACGAGTACGGTGTGTACCCCAGGAGAGCAGTCCACGGGCATCTTTGCTCTCGGGCCTGATGAATCACACGTAGATTCGCATCACGCGCGTACAAGTGTACCCTACACTTTTGTCCACCACCTCTCTCTCTCTCTCTCTTCCCATTCGACTGTATAGCTCATCATCGGGTATATATGTATGCTCGATACAATACCCCTCTCGTCGTGTGCATTCGCGCTACCGGTTGTTTCTGGCTTCGGCCGATGCCGCGGTTCATTCAAGAGACTCGAGACCGGTTAGATCCGGATAAACCCTCCTCGGGAGCAGCGACAACAGCTGACTCGCTGCCGAAGGCCCATGTCCCCCCGATACATGCCGCAGTCATCGGATACTCGTTGAGACGCGCGATCGGTTTGCCGCCTCTTGTATTTTTTTTTATTTTTTTTATTTATTATTATTATTATTATTATTTACTCTCCGTATACCAGTGTACGTTACCATTTGTCTATTTGTGCCGATACGGTGTTTTTTCTCTCCCCACCCCCTACGCAAACTGCAAAAAACCAACTCAGTGCTTGCAAGGAGAATCAATTTTATTTTATTTTTTTTTTTTTCTTTCCGCGTCCATAAGTCGCTTCAAACTGGTGATACCCTACTTTGAGTTGTATTATATTCCTTCCCATCTGCTGGAGATGTTCGTGCGTACTAGCCAAAGATGCACCCTGTATGATAGGGGGACGATCCGCGTGCCTCTACGTAATACTCACTGCAGAGTTCACGGAGCAAATTTTCGAGCTATGTATTTTTAGTGTACGTGTGTCACGCTCGTCCATTTATGTCTATTCGTCTTTTCATTTGTACGACGCTTCGTGCTGCTCTCGTTTGAGGGCATCTATCCACTGGAAAAAAAAATTTTTTTTTTTTCATGCATCACCGTACTAATTTTTGCGCTTCGTGAAACTTGCGGTTGCTGCTGCGCAAGCTCTGCTTGTATTGCTTTTAATTTTTTTTTTTTTTCAACACATGGCTGAAAGTATCATGAGTGTTTTCAATGATATATTTTTGCAGTATGTAGTCATGATCGTGTGGTAATCTTTTTGCACATTATTACGACAGACGCAGAAAAATAAAACCAGATTAAAATTGAAAATAAGATCTGGCAGATGAAAATTGATTACAATAATATAACTAAGCCTGATTCTAGAAAGATTATTTCAACGTGCAAAGAGATAAGCTCGCAAGTAAATGTGTCCGATGAAAAAGGGCAAAAGATAATTTTTTTTTTTTTTTTTTTAATTTGTTAAATATTTTCTTCCCGTCGACATTTTCCTCGTTTTTCCAATCACATAAGTGGACACTTTATGAACTCGACTCATTGTTGTAACTATTTTTGTGCTCCCAAATTGCGTTTTCAAGGACTCGCTTCGTATCTCACGTGTACCTACATTATTCAAGAACACAGTACAGAATATTAGATTATCTCCATCATGTAGGCCAACAAAAAAATCTAAATTATAAACGTTTTCGCTCATAATTATTAACTGACGATGCAGTTATTAATCGATAAGGGGGATGAAATATGGTTAGTAGGTACAGCAAATAAGAACTTTGGAAATGTAAATTTTTTGCCACGATAAAAATAAGTTTTGTAAGGAAGAGCCGAAACTTGTGCTTCGCGTACTTTTCTGTATGAAAAAAAAAAAAAAAAAAAAAAATATGCGAATAGCTAAATTTATTATAACAATTTGCTCGATCAAACGATATGATCTGATACTCTGAAAGGTCTGACTTGCCCAATCGTTTTTGCTTATCGTTTGACTCGATACGAATTGATTAAATTCACATTGTACCACCAATGAAATGCATCCCAGTAAAATACAATGACATATCGCTATTATACACCCAAGTACAGCAAAATATCAGGTATACTTTGAGCTCACTCGCGATACCTCCTGTCGTAAGTACCGCATATTTATCTTTGTTTCGCATTACTCCGTAATCCCACGGCTCTTTCGCTTATCATCGCGTAAGTACACGTATCCCCGCGATACTTTTCCATTGTCCACATCCAGTTCGAGTCTGGTGAGATTCTTAACTCGAATTATCAGAGCCGACTGATGAAAATTGCGCGGGTGATAATAATTACACGAAAGTGAGCGTGATAACACTCGTGTGTACATAAATCGCGGTGGATGGGAGCTAAGCAGTCGTTGTATATATACACACATATATAGCGCAGATGGATCTTCGTATGTACACGTGCAACGTATACGATCACGGCGTGACCATGACTAACGCACGATCCGCGCCGAGCGAAGGAAGAGACGCATTACACCCAATCTAGAGTACAGCTGTACCCTGTACACCGTCTCTCGGTTTGGTTCAGTTTTGTTCGGCTCTCGCGAGAATGTCCCGCTTGCGTGATGTATATACTACCACCCATGTCTATTCACACTCGGTCCGGCTCCCCTTTCTTCATCTCCTCGACTCCCCAATGGTTACAATACCATATACGTTTTGTGATCTTGAAATTCTAGCGTTACCGAGCTTCAACTGTACCCAAAACTCGATCATGCACGTGTAGGTGCGCTCATACTAGCTACACCAAGATCTTTGAAAGCTTTGCTAATACATAAAAAAAAAAAAAAAATAATAATAATAATAATAATAATAATAATAATGATGGGCACCTCTCAACGTTTCCTTATTAGCGAGGCACAAAGTGATTTTGAGGCTCGCGTAGCAATCACAGCATGCACATTTATTAACCAATAAAACAACTATTATTCGGTTGAAATATAGAGGGCACGGCCCAACGATTATAATACAAAGGCACACGTAAAGCCTATCGGGCCAATTTGTGGAAGTTTTTTTTTTTTTTTTTTCTACTAGCGAAAAGTTTTGTAAAAAAATTCACTCGGAAATCAATAGTGCCACGGATGAATAGCGTATTATTTCTGGCAAGAGATTTCGCTTGCATCGCTATCGAATCGAGTACATGTGCGCGTAGGTATATATGCAATGGTATAGTTGGCAGGGCTCTGGACCAGACCGATGATAAATTTGGAGCGACTATTAATCCCCCGAGAACGTGCCGAGGGAGAGAGAGAAAAAACTTTGCGAATTTAATGCCGAGCGAAATAAAATACCAACTTTTTTTTTTTTTTTTTTTCTTCTTTCTTCCCATCTATCTTGTATTTTATTCGCACGCTTGCAAAATTTCACGCCACGTGGAACCGATAGAAATTATCGAACCGAGAAATCGCCGGAGCTTTAAGTTTATCCGCGCCACGTAAAACTCAGTATCCAACAAAGCGTATATAAATATATATATAACCCAACACGCAAAGTTCCGCATTCGCTTCGCGACGACTTGCATAACAATAAAATGTGTAACACGAAAGCGCTAATGGCAGCTAAGTTCTGGTGCGCCGATACATATGTGGCTATGTATATACATACAATAGCCTTACGTAAGGCATCCAGCTGATACTGATGTCAAAGAGTATATATATATATATACATATACAACACGAGTCGCGGTGCAATAAAACGTGTCAATGTATTGTGCACGTGTGCACCTACCGACACTATCGGCATTATTATGTATTAATACACATAGAAATTCGAGCTTGTTTTGATCCATACGTGCGTTTCATGATCGACTTTGATGCTCCGTATAATGTATCACACACAGGCATATTCGCGCGTGGCCTAATTAAACGACGCGTATTTCGAGAAAACTTAAAACCGCGACCTGTATTGAGCTTGGAGCTTGCACGGACATATGATGGAGACTAACTGCAAGACGGTCACACAATAAAGTTTTTTTTTTTTTTTACTAATCTAGTAAGCGTTAGACCACAAATACAAGGTACTACCAACTCATCTCACCCGTGTTCTCACCTTCATGTGTAACTATGTAACGAATAATACAATAAAGCGTCCTTTCCTTACAAAGTTATACCTACACGACTCTGGTATTCCAAGACAATAACCACTGTCTCTTTTAGCGACTGTGTGTGCGTGTGTGTATGTGTATAATATCTGCACGTGCAGGAAGAAGAACGGAATAGGTAGAGGGAGACACTGGGAGCGCAGCGGAGCGCGAAATGACTCTTTGAATTTCAATATAGCGCGCAAAATGCGCTTCGTCGGTGCAGGGTACGGGTGGTACAGGTGACGGAGGAGGGGGGTACATTGCTCGCGATAGATTGAATCGGAACTGATGTCCGCTCGTCTTTGTTCGTCTCTCGCACGGAGGAAATATTACGTGCACTGTAGGTACATTTACAATGCTTTACATTGCTTTGATGGGATTGCCGATTTGGAAACCGATGTTGCGCTCGTGCATGCGTATATAGACGCGCTTTTCATTATTTCCGTATCCAAAGTTGGTTTGATCAATTCACTGTAAAAAGACAAAAGCAAGTTTTTTTTTTTCAAATAATTGGCCAACAATTGACTGCATAAGCATATACATTATTGTACGGTCGTATCGCTTCGTTCGTATACGCAAGCTCGGCTCGAATATCCCATGTATACCATAGGAATGTAATTTATACGTGTGATCTATAAGCACAGGTTCAGCCTCCTTTGGTCAAATGCAAATCTCTGAAAATCGCGTGCAGGCAGAGGAAAACAGATGCGAGTAGCGGCTTACAAAACCGGTACATTCAAATCACCTGGCGTACACAGAAACGTATGTGCGTTATTAGTGCGTGTATCGTGCCGCGTACGAGCTTGCAATGTGCCCGTTGTAATCGCGGGTTCAATTTTTCAAAAAGATGGCTCATAGTTTTTCGACAAAGTAAAATTAATTCAACAACTGCTTTTTGCTCGTTGAAGCGCACTCGAGCTTCAATATTTATGCCCAAGCATGTGTACTTATGATTGCTCATTTAAAACACAACGTAATATTTTGTTAATTAGAAATGTCTTACAGAAACCATACATGTGGATGTGGCAAAACAAAACAACAGCAACGAAAAGTGATGGTGAAATATCCATACCGCTTACAACGCACGTATACGTGCCGTTGAAGTTCATCCCTGACGTTGCATGAATATTCACTGCTCCGCGCGCAGTGGCCCGAAATAGATTACAGCTGTTGGTTGAGGATTTGGAAAAAAAAAAAAAAAAAAAAAAAAAAAAAAAAAAAAAAATACATTTCATGTACACAGCTTAGTTGTCTAATCTTGCAAATTGATCCTGTTCGAATGCGCAAAATCCGTATCGAGATATGACTTTGTGATTGGAAATATTTTAAACGATCCATTAGCGATTATGGAGAGGGACGAAAGAGCAATCAATCGGGTCATGGATGCTGCAATTCAACGGGGAAAGGAGGAAACAACGACCGAGTTGGAAAACAATTTTCAACCTCCCGTAAAATATTCACCTTCATCGCGATCGCGATGAAACGAGGCGTCGTCCGGTTATTGAAATAAAACACATTGAACGGGTCATTTGTATACATCAAACATGCAAAGAGAGAGTGACGTTATCTGGTAAAATTTTCTCGATACCGCTTCAGCCTCGAGCTTTTTAAGATATCAGGGGATATGATCGATGAGTACAATGTACGACGAAATCGTTAAAAGCACAATGAAATCGATACTTGTAGTGAATGCCCTGTAAGATGTGTACAGGTACTTTTTACTTTGAACTATTTTCAGCCATCGACAAGTCATCATTGAATAAAAATACATTTTGTAAATCTCAAGGGTCGCCCAGAAGCGTACAGCTGATCTCAGTCCGCAAAAGCTCACCGCTTGATAAGTACATACACGGGCGGACGTCGCGTCAACTCCGGCTGGTACACCGTGGCGGCGCTGGATTATTTATCGCGGGTGAGGAAGGAGGCCCGAGCTGCACGCGATTGTGCGAGCCCCTGAGCTTTTGCATAATGCGAAAGACGAGGGGGACGATAAGACGCCCCACGGACGCGGTCTTTTTGCCCGTGCACCTCTTGGGCGCCGACTTTGATGCATTGCTCCTGACCTGCGGGGTATAGGTGTGCACGTACGGTGTTTATGCGCTCATCCTCGAGGATTTTAATTTCAAGTCGAGTGAGTCATCTTTAGGGTGAGTTATCGTCGATCGTCGAATCAACGAGGCGCGATTGTTTTAGGGTACCCATTTATGCACTCGCGTGCGTGGAAAATATGATTTTTTTTTTTTTTTTTTTTTTTAATTGGATGCATGCGACAAACGCAACAACAAGCAAACTTTGGCAAAATCAAAGGAGGTAATGTTGTGGTGGGGGGAGGGAAGAAATCATTAAAAGCTCTCACGATGTAATGTACCCGAGCGTCATTCGAAGGAACAATAAACAGAACACACTTAAGTGACTTCTTGACAACGAAGCGTCCAGCTTCCGTATGAATATATTGTATGCTCAGCGCTTAAGCGAGGCAAACACGCACATTTTTATACTTATAACGGAGGAGCAATTGCAAGCGCGTAATGGGCGCAAAAACAAGCCCCTGCGCTCACCTCGTATACCCCACCCTTTATTTCTCTCTCTTTGAAAGGGCGTTCATTTCAATCCAGGACAGCAGAGACCAGCTAAATGAAAACGAAAAAAAAAAGAAAATCTCTCTTTCGCCCATCACATCGACACTGTTTGCTCCTCGTTCGTGTAAAGTACGGGTGTATACACTCATACGCGCGTGTGCGGGGATGGACAAGCGCGGACGGGGCACGGCAGTAAGTCTGGCTTTTGAAGCTTTCGCTCGGCAGCATCCATTTTCCGGCTCGCTCTTTGCTACGTAACACCACCCACCTACTACCGCCGTATATACACACCGACTTCTCAAAGGCTTTGGGGATCCACTTTTTATCTCGGGAGGGAGACCAGACTCTCCCTCGCCAGGCGGTCTAGAGGGTGTGCTATAATATCAATGGCTCGAGGAAAGAGAGTCCTGTCTTTATAATTCGCAGGAAAGAAAGCGCTACCAGTTCTTGAAATAAATGTCTTTTTTTTAAACTTTTATTGTTGAATAATGACATTAATATTACGCAAGTCCTCTCTCTCTCTCTCTGATAATGACTTTGACGGGTACATACAAGTCGTCAGTCTATTATAAAACAAACAAAAAACAAAAATTGGAAAAAAGAATTGTTTAAATAAAAAAGTTGAACGAAGCGTGCGTGTGTACAGCTCTTCCTTTCTCAACGTTTCAAACGATAAAAAGAAATGCAATTTTGAAATGGAAAGATAAAAATCGATATGGACGATTAAAAGTTTTAAAAAAATACATCGTGTTTCTCTCATTTTCTAATAATTCGCCGATATAAGGAGAATCAAGTGGCCATTAGTTTACAATAGTCGTCTAAACAATTTCGAATCGATGATACATCCAAGATGCTCGCGAAGCTCCACCGAGTCGACAACGCCCTTGCCTATTTTCACACAGTTATATTATACTGTACCCTATTTTTGTAAATTGACCCAAGGTAGAAGGATTTTTATTTTTTTCCAACCCCTCGCAATTACCACGGTACCATACCTATGTGTACACACCTTCATGTGTACCCTTTGCATGTATAAATATACACTCGTACTGATAACGAAGCTGCGCGCAGCAATTTCCTGTAACCTGTGTACATACACATATACGTATATATAAACGTGTGCTTCAATTACGGAAACTCTTACAATTGGCCCTATACTCGGCGGAATTACCTTGTTTACCCTTTCAGAGAAGCAACGAGAGCGATAAAGGTACGAAAGAAAGAAAGAAAGAAAGAGTTCGCAAATTGCCCTTTATATTCACCATTTCTCAATCTATATATACATAACTCGATTCACGCAGCCGATCGAGATGTAGCGGATAAATTCGTCACGTTGGAGCTCCGAGACGGGTATAAAAAAGCGCTCGCTAATCAACTTAAATCATCGTCAGCTTCAAGTCTATGGTTTCGCATAAACTCGCTCGGAAGGAGGGGGATAATATATATATATATAAGTTACACGAGCCCCTCCTCGGTAACCCAATACTCGCGTCTCAACCAACAACCCGATGTCGCGCTTCCAACTATACCGAGCTATATGTACAAACAAGTGTACGCCTCGTCGGGGAAAATTCTTAATCACAGGCGAGCGGAGGGTTATTGTTGAAGAAGCTTGGCGCCTAAATTTCATAACGATGGGTATACAGCTCAGAACGGAGCAAGGAATTGCGTTCTCTTGGGCCCCTAATGCGGATATGGGGGCGAGGTAGGGCTCCACCGACACCTGCACGAGGTGTGAAAAACAGTTTAGCTCTCGAGAGATGTGGTACAGTGGAGAACCGTACTGTATTATCACGAAATTGAATTTCACCCCGTGCAGTGTATATAAATGTAGAGCAGATATAGAGCCAAGACGAGGATTGCGTAGATTGTTCTCGCACCTCGACTCTCCTACTTGTATACTTATATACATGACTGAAGTAGGCCTCATGTATATGGTACGATGGATACAAGAACGATTTTTTCGATGAATTTTTTACGAATTCAACGAGGAAAAGTAAAGAAAAAAAAAAAATGAACGAGCAACGAGAAAGAGAGGAGGAAGTGATGCTGGTATATATGTGTCCATCTACATACATACATATTTATATATGTATACCTAGGTAAAACAGAGGCGAAAGAGGGAAGGAGAGAGTGGGTGGAACGGGGGGAGGGCGGATCGTTGTAGCGGTTCGGCGTCCCGAAGAAGAGACGTGCTGTATAATAATAATCTCGTTTTTCCCGTACCCCTCGCCCATACATTCAAATTTAAGCGCGTTGCGTCCTTGTTAATAATACCCCGAGTGGACACCCAACCCGTCCATGGACGCGTGATTTCATCGGGATCCCTTCAAACACGGACTGATGCTATATATAGCTATAATTGACAATGAACAAATAGATAAAACGATGAGAATAACAGACAGGGTGAGATGAAGTTCCGGTGGCTTTCGAGAACTAGTGGTGTACCGACGTAAGACTGTATAAGCGGAAACGAAAATTGCTAGCTATGTCCTGTGCGGAGGAGAAGGAGAAGGGTAAGACGCGAAAAATAATTTTATTCCGAGAGAAAGCTCTCAGGCTATGTATAAAAATATGGTATATACATGTAACGCACAAGTATGTATGAAAAAAAAAAAAAAAATTGTTACAGATTCGCACAATCGGGCTCTTATCAGTTGGCACGAAAGAAAAGGGAGGGGGAGCTAAGCAGCTAAAACGAGCTTCCCTTGTTCCCCGAAACAGGAGCAATCGCCTCTGTACACCTTCCTTGTACGTATGGATGAACTATTTAGCGCAGCATCTATGAAAAATTAACGCGGCTGCTCGTTTACCTATTTTTATTTATTTTTTTTATTTTTCCATCACCAACACCACCGGCGGTAACTCGGCGACGGAATCCTTCGACTGCCCTGCACCCCACCTCCCCTTTATACTAATAACTCCCTTCTCTTTTATTTTTTTTTTTGTTCTCCCCTCACCAACCCCCCTTTTTTTTATTCATCGTTACCATTCCTCCCAGCAATATTCCGTTTTCTCGATGCAAGCGAGCGAACAGCAGACCATCGGCGGGAGAGAGGGAGCGAGAGGGCTCGCGGGCCGGTTGACGACGAAGGGGGTACAGAGGAGGAGGACGGAGTATAAGCCGCGGAGAGAGAGAGAGAGAGTAGCTCGTGGGGGTTGTATCGACCGCGCCGCACTGCGGGGCTTTATACCCCCCACCCTTGCAGCACAGGAACAGGGTGGCGAGCAGCTGCTGCCGGGGGTATGCGAGCAAGAGTGCGCGCGCGCCCCCTTCCCGTACACGGGGACGGGGGTTGGGGTGGGGGGGGTGGCAGATCTATACGTATATGATCTATAGCGACGGTGTGTGTGTATATATACAAGCGGCACACCAGCCGAGATATATCTCGCTGTTTCCAGTTCTATCCGGATATTCTCCCTTGTGCGCGCGCACGAGACCACGACGACGATGCTCCTGCCGATGGTTGCTCGCGTTTTTCCTTTCTCGGTGCATGCTCTCCCGAGTTGCAGGGCTGGGTCCTCTCCTCCACTCCGTTCTTTCTATGCACTCGTGTGTGTATATGTATGTATAGGTATATATGTACGTAGGTACAATCGTATATACCTACGTATCTCGTGTGAGCCCTCGTGGGACAAAGAAGGGGATGGCTGTAGGTGGATTTTCGTTGCTCGGATTAGCCGAGCGTGTTTATAGCTCATCCCCCGTTTTTTTTTATCACAGGTAGACCAACCCCCGAACAATAAACAGACGGGGAGGAAGGAAATAAGATACGTTTCGTAAATTGATTATTTTATTTGGGAGAAGCTACCGTGTGTGTATATACCTACATCATTTTTTTTTTTTTTTTTTTCACTTTCACACCATTTTTGCCCTTATCGCTATAGGGAGGAGGAGGGCGTGTGCATAAAGGGGGGTGGAAGAGAGAATTTCGAAGGCGTGTTTGATCGCTGTACACACCACCGCGGACACACGCCTCTCGAGATTTCGCTGATCCTTCTTGTATTATTATTATTATTTTTTGTTTTTCCCGAAACACTTTTCTTTCTTTTTTTCATCTTATTCTTCTTCTCGTTTTCATTTCCATCGCTCCCCCGAGGATGTATATATTATGTGCGAGCACAGCTCCGAGGGCGGACGAAAATAAATACCTAAATAAAGCAGTGGCTCGGACTAATGGAGCGGCCGGCTGCCTCATTTAGATTAAAATGTGATGGGGGCCTTGGATGCGGTCGATAAATTTCGTAATTGAAGCTTGTACGTTTATACATATATATACGTCTAAGTATTACATACTCGTTGTACAGTGGAGCAATATTGCATTCGCGTCTCGGTATGGTGAAATTGGAGCATTTCGCAAGGGTCATTGGGACGCGAGATGCCAAAGTATGTGTAATTAAGTACTTATTAATATATTAACGAAAAATTCAACAGTCAATGAGTATTTATTAATATTTCGACATGTCGGGTTATTAAAAAATATACTCAACATTAAGGGGTTGGTTTTGTTTTTGTGTTTCCATAATATTTAGTTACAAATATTTAATTCATCAAAGGTTAATGAACAAATTTTATAGGCCACATTTTGACACCTACAGTTTTTATTTTTTCATCAGAAAATTAACTGCCCAATTAAACATCATTTGGCACTAATATCTTGATAAAAAAACTGCAATAACGTTATATAAGTACATCTGCAAAATAACGACGCGTTATATGGGAGGGTCGAAAGAAGAAGGAAAAATATTTACAACGGCACAAAAACGAAATAACGTTTGTAGGGTGTACTTCGAGACATAACATAGAAAAGGGGAGTGGCAAAAAAAGGGAGCGGGGAAAAGTGAATTTTATTTATGTACCCCATAGCTTCCGAAGAGAGAGGGAGAAATAACGCTTGGCTAGGCGTCACAAAGTCGCCTAATATACAGAAAAAGCCCGGACGAGCGTGTACGAGCGGTTCCACAAAAATTATCACCAATACGATCCAATCAAATATTTTTTGTTTAGTTATTCAGAGGCTTTCCAAGCTGGTCCTATTTTTGTTAGAAACATCGTGCAATGAATAAGAAAAATCGTGGTCACTCTGAATAATCAATGTGATATTTTTTTTTTTTTTTTTTTTTGTCGGATAGTAAAGAGACAATTATTGAGGTCAGTGGCACTAAATTCAAATATCAACTTCTATTGTTTCAAATGTGTCGAAAGTAGAAGTCGGAGACCACTCAGTAACCAATGAACGAAGAAATATTTTTTCATCAAAGTCTCACCAGAAATATAATAAATATTAACAATTTTTGGTTCTTTAATTGTATAAGTATAACGCAAAGATTTTATGTAAAATCGCTCAAATACATACGACAAGAGCCAGTGAGTATATCTACATGGTAGAGACATAGGTGCTCGAGAAGGCGTTGAAATTGGGGTGATTTACACGAACATGTACGAGGGTAGATTCATACGACATATATCTATGTACACATGTACCAGTCGCACCCTCGCCTTCCATCACTTTACCTGAAACCTGGCGGTTTTCGACATTTACTTCTAGTACAACCTACAACGTTGGTAGAATGAAAAAAAAATCTGGACGAGTTTTAAGCCCCTTTATTTTTACGTATTGAATAATTTTTTGTAACGACATATTTTTTCGAGTTATTTTGTAGTAACTGTAAGGTTTTACAAAATTTTCAAAAACACACATCCCAAGGGGTGAAAAAGTATACAATAAACTCATCCACTTTAACTCGACGACCGATGTGAGGCAGAACATATTATACAATAAAAACCGAGAAACACCGCCTCGGGGATGAAGTTCGACACGTGCAAACTCGCTCGCTCGGAGACTGCAAACCCGGGAAAAAAAGAAAATGCGGAGTCCATGCAAGAGTATAGGAAGTTGTGCCTGTAGGTGCACGCTAACTGGTACACCACGCGACTCCAAGTCGTTCGACTCTCCTCTGACCGGAATAACAAAGCCACCGCTTCACATCTCTCGTCGAATCAGCTGCTACGGGAAATAAAAATTTAGGCCACCCGTGGGTCGTTTTAAGGTTTTTATTCCTCGCAAAAAAAGTATGGAGGTGACGGCGGAAGCAGGATGGTGATTCATGGCTCGTAGGGGCAAGGGGGAGGCTTTGGAATACGTAATGTGGACAAGGTGCCCTTTGACCGAGTAAATTTAAAAACTTGAAATATCGCGGGGATCATTGAAAATGAGGGAAAATTTATGGACGCCCCCCTACTTTTGAACGATGTTCACGTAAAAAAGTGAGCCTGACGTTGCATAAACCTTCCTGGCATTTCCAAGACAATGTATAACATTAGCGCCTTGCTAAAGAAGGATTTAACCAAATAATTCTCGCGAAAAAGTACACTTGGGTTTTGCAGGATTATACGTAATCCCATCGAGATTACATTCAAGTTGACGTAAATGAGTAATCCTCAAAGTTCAGCGATTCAAAATGTCCAAGAGGATAATCAACTTTACAGGCGCCAACTTTGATTCAGCCAACAAAACTCACGACTTTTTTTCAATAAAACATTAGCCGTGTATCAATGATCATCGCGAAAACCAAGACTTCCTGCGGCACACAAACCAGTCCATACAATAGGTATGTCCTTTTATAAGAGTATCAAGTGCATGGAGATCCTAAGGGCCATTTATACACAGCGCAACAAAAGGCTAATAGAAGCTTTCAAGAAGATTGTAAGCAGTAGCCGCTCTCCTCCCGCGGGGAAGATAAAAATGGGGAAACAACGGCAGGCAGAGCGCATCCTCGTGCGACTATTACGTGTCCTCTTGCATAACATCGGCTTTATCGTTGTCGCGACGACGTCTCTCCTGTTTTGCCGCTCCACTTTTTTTTTCCTCTTTCCCATCCAAAACAGTTTTCAAATTTACGACTCGAGAACCAGCGACTACGCCCATCGCGGGCGAATTTCACGGATGAACGACTAGTGGTAGTTGTGTAGTCATCGTCGAAGTAATGGTGTAGTGTGGTTGTGCCCGGGCGTTTTTCGTCCTCCTCTATCGGATCGATCAACTTTTCGCGAGGAGGACGAGCTACCGCCGCTGGCCCGTTTCTACAGTTAACTCAAAATCGAACCGAAACTTCTCTTGGTCTGTTGGCTGATCGATGGCGGGGACGATAAGATTCGCTCCTTCTCCGCGGTTATTTGTTGAAGTTGGCGAAACTTACGATTAACTTTTTTTTTTTTTTTTCATCAAGTTGGATGTAAAATGTGAAGTGTTTTTTAATCAAAAGTTAATGGAAGAAAAAAGGGTACCGTTAATTTTTCCGAGCGCAACTTTGGCGGAAAATGCGACGTTTCGATTCGATTTCGGATATATTGGATTTTTCCTGATGTACGTTGCAAACCTTACTTCTCTCCTGTTATGTTTACACGTGTAAAAAATGACTCTATTTAACAATGTATCCATCAATTTTAGTATAAAAATTGGCTCTACCACTTTTACCGTAATACAAAATCGTTTTTTTTAGCTCCAAGTCTTTTTTGTCTTTTTTAGAAGAGATACTGATTTGAGCGGACAATGTTCGCACTGATAAACATGTTTCCCGTGGATGAGTGAATAAGTACGAATGAGAAAAAAATGTGCGCACTTATTGTCTCTAATAGTAGTATCATGTGCTGGATGTGATTAATTAATGAGCATTTGAATTAGTTTAATTGCATTTCATCATCCAAAAAGGTCCTTTTTGGAATGGAATACCACAATTTGGGGATGAAAATGAAAATAATGAAATCGTTGAATTACTCACCACTCGGTCGCTTTGTCTAATTGATTTTACTGCGACGTATTCGCGGAATTCCCAATGTGCACTCGATTAATTTCGAGATTGCCGATCGATCGGATGTATTAATACGAATCTTTCGATGCGTGCAAAATGTATGCTATGGCCCTTATTTTATTTTTACTCAATCAGTTTCGCACCGAATTCTTGTCTTGCTTCTGATTAAATTTTTGATCTCCATACGGTCATCGACTGTACGCTTTGTACCTACGTGACATAAAATTAATACCTTAATGTTTTTTGTTGTTGTAAAAGCCAATCAGATAACACTTAAGGACAATAACAACACCTTACATCTGTATAGGTAGTGTCGAACCGATGTAGATAGGTATAGGCGTCATCCCCATTGAGTCATCTCTGATTTGGTTCTTGATTTGAATACTTATTATTAGCCCCTGATCGATTTTCGGCGCGAACTTTCTTACTTACTCGCTCGTCTTACTGCGTATGTATAGGTATACAGCTGCGTTTCGTTCTTGCTCAGAAATTAAAACTATAAATCAACTTGCGGCCGGTGGGACTTTAGAGAGAGAGAGAGAGAGAGACCCTCAGCGAATATCTTATGTTTTTCATACTCGTAGATTGTGCACAGTTTTTCGATGAAACTACGCGGTTGTTTAATGATTCCTTTTTTTTATAATAAAGCAATTTTAAATGAATTTTTGATGAGAGTTTCGAAATGCCTATAGCAGTCGCGCTATAGAAGGATTTGCCATCTCGAGGATAGGCTATACGAAAGTTCGTTACATATGTATTGTACAACTCAGCGACGTAGCTTTTGACGGTCAGTACAATTCAGAGCTGTGGTCTGATATTCGTGATGTATCTAAGCACCAAATATGAGTAGGTATTACGTTGATTTTATCGATTAATCAGCAAACAAAGCGTGATGTATTAATCAATACGCTCTCCATTTATGTGCCATGATGAAGATATCTTCTTTTTTTTTTTTTTTTTTTTTTTTTTAGTAATAATTAATGAGCATTTCGTGTGGGTGTATCGCGACTGAAGCAAACAAGAAGTGTAAGTATATAATAAACACGATTTGCCAATCTGACATGTTCGGCACATTATATATACTGCAATATTATAAGAGGTGAAGTGAGTGAGTCTCGCTAGTACGTGAACTTCCGCAAGGTATATAGGGATACACAAACATAGCTACGCGCAAACAAAGTTATTTTGTATTAAATTATACACAATCTATATGTGGCTCGCCCACAAATCATACGTATAAATGTATACCTGTATAAAGTTCCGACTAAACAAACAGCTCCGTATTTCATCCACCGAGAGCTCCTTTACATCTATATCTATAGCCTCTTGGCTTTAGTGTATGTGTGTGTGTATACTCATACAGCTAGTGCCCTCGGCTCTTGAGAATTCAGCGCGTGTGTACGTGTGAAAACTCCCTCGCTTCGGCCGCGGACTTGAATTTCCAAGTTCGAAAGTCGAGGGTCCTCCCTGGATTTCGGCCTCTCCCTCGCGGGCGCACCATCAGCTGAATTTTTGAGTTTGCTCGCCCGGCTAGCTCCAACTTTTAATAGTCACCTCTTCTCCTTCTCCTTTTGCTTCTTTTTGTTCAGGCGTTTTTCGAAAGTAAAAAAAAATAAATAAATCGAAGGCCCAAAAAAAACTTACCGCATAACGAACAAATACCAGTATTTGCCAATAATCATCGTACAAATTAACGAGGCATGGGTAAGAGGAGGAGACAATAAAAACCTGGATAATTCCTTGTGTTAGTTTTTTTATATGTTTCCTTTCATTAATTTTTAAACATTGAATCACAACTCAAATATCTCTTTTTTACAAAATAATATATTTAAACAAATTATAAATCAAACAACTTAGCTTTACAATGTATTTATAATGAAAAATATGTGCCAAATCACCACAGGAAAATGAAAAAAAAAAAATCTAACAATTGTTTACTTACGAGTGGGTTTGAAAAGGAAAGCATAAAAATAAGGATACGAAGAAAGAATTATTACTGAAAGAGCATGTAAAACTTGTATATTTTGGAATAAAAACTCGTGGTCCTGTTTGATCAGGAAAAAAAAAAACGTGTAACCCAGGAGTATCCAAACTGGATGTTCGGTTGAGCCAAAGGCCCTTACGAAATGCGTAAGAACAAATACTCGTGAGAACTGATGTACTATAAACTTTGAACTCGTGAACTCGTATTTTTTTAAATATTCTCGTCTCACCCTATTTGCAGTGTCCGTCGTATCTTATTACCCTTTTTGCCTTGAAGAACTTGCTCACGGAGAAGTATGGCTGCGAAAAAAACTAGCAAAGACAGGAAGAACAGCAGCAGGAAAGCGCCCACATCGATGGAAACCTCAAAAGCCGAAGAAAGGAGACGTTGGTGCTGCGCGCTTCTTGATGGTAGGTCAAGGAGTGAGTAGAAAAAATGTGTGAAATGAAGGTTACGGCAACTAGCGAAAAAAAATTGCAAACTGGTCAAGAAGAT
The DNA here is from genome assembly GCF_036245765.1 of Copidosoma floridanum. Classification (NCBI taxonomy): domain Eukaryota; kingdom Metazoa; phylum Arthropoda; class Insecta; order Hymenoptera; family Encyrtidae; genus Copidosoma; species Copidosoma floridanum. Next base: position 32,552,853 of record NW_028321890.1, read on the forward strand.
GGTGCGAGAAAAATTGTTTTTTCGCGTTGGCAAGGTGACGCTCGCACATTCGAACAACAGCTGAAAATCTGCTGCCCTTTCTTCTTTTTTTTCGAACGCCATCGGCTGATTCGATACCGATACCGTTGGATATCAGCCTCTTTATATTTTTTCGTTAAATAGGAAACAGGTATGGACTTCCAATCACCAGCGATGGGCTGCATCTGTTCAGATACGGGGATTAAATCACAACAATAAAAAGGAATTAGCGGAAAGAGTGTGAGGGAGAAAGGTGCTGCGTCTACTATAGCTACTCGTACGATAATCGGTACAAAAAGGCAATTGAGGGGATTAAAAAAAAAAAAGCAACGAGCCAGGCTGAAGGGGATTAAGGATGAAGTAGAGGATGCCGCTCGAGACGGAAAAACTTGGTGTATATAGAGACACTTGGGGATTGAGGAGAGACACTCCCTTTGGTTCTTTCATCGCTCTGCAGAGGGAAAAAAAAAAGTGCGGTCCTCTTGTTTTTATCGTTCGATTAGCACTGGGAGTATTACAATGTTGAAGCACAAAGAGGAAGAGTTATAAATTGGCTAAAATCTCGAGCCACAAATTTCGAGGGAAACTCCTCACGAATGTCAGAAAAGAGAAGAGCTGATGGAAAAAATTTCCCTCCGTTTCGTAAAAATCGTCAGAAGTACCTAGCTGTATTTTTCTTTCATTTTCATTAGACTTTGAGCTCTACAACAAGAGTAGTAACAACAAATTTTCTGCACTTGTTATTTTTTTCTCTTTTCTTTTTCCCAAACACCATCGGTTTGGCAAAAGCAGCTTTGCACAGAGATTGAAACCTCTGTACAAATAATGACAGAATCGTCTTGATTTTTCCATTTGAGTAATTCGGGCACTCTGACGAGATGAAATCAAACCCAACGTGTACAGTACTCCATTGCAACTTAAGATGCGACATCCTAAGACGATCCAGATACGTACACTCATACAAACACTGATGCTGGAGGGAAAATTGTCTCTGTTCTTTTTTTTTCAATAAGCTCCATCTTCCTTCGTTATGGATCAAACGAACACAATTGTGGATTTGTTTATTTGAAAGGGTTATCGAGGACACAATCATATCTCTGTGATTGTCCAGAGATGCGAAGTAAAAGAGGGTCTTGCGTATGATACCCCGGGACTTCCAGAGCTTGTTCGACCCTTAAGACGCTAGAAAAAACCATCGTCGAATAAAAAATCTCTAGCAAAGTTTTGCTTCGTTAATTAAAGCACATTTGTAAAAAAAACTTGATCATTGTTGTACGAAACGATCGTGTTTATACGATGTACGTCGTATCAGGCTGTGCTTATATTATAAGGTAGGAGTCCGCAATTGAGAGGCAAAGGTGCAATTAGACGCCATAACACCGGAGTATCGGGTCGTTTAATTTAACGAGTACACCGTGCACGAAACAAGACCGATCGCGCGATAATCTCAACGATTGCGCATTGATTTGACGCTCTTTGTTTCGTAACAACGCCCACACGCATGTGTACACATTAGCTCGATGCTTCGATTGTCGTAACGTGTCGTCCTATGCCGTTTCTTTTTCTTTGAAGTAGTTCGAAAAAGTCGTCAAGTATATATATGTCCATACCAGGAAGAGGGCGAGTAAAAGTTTCCCGAAAAATCGACGAGTCCGTATAAATGATCGACCGATCCATCGATCGATCGTGAGGAGGTAAGTGATGTAGTTGCAGCCATCCACGTAAACACGGGATGACAAACACACGAGCCGGTGAACTGAAAGGGACACAGGGATGACGTGTACGTACCTCCACGCAGGGGGTGAAGAAGGGAGGTTATACACATTAAAACCCGCAACGACGAATCGAGGATAGTTAACCCGAGCGATAAGAAGAGAGAGAGAGAGAGAGAGAAGTGTTGTCACGTGGGAGGGAAAGAGGGACGAGTGCACGCTACGGTTATAGTTTCTCCCTCTAATCGATACCTCGGCTTCGTGCGCGCCTCTGCAACTCGTGCACGCGAACCGCGTCTACGTGGATTTTTACTCGAAAGATGCACACATATAGATACGCTACAGCTCGTCCTTTTATTATCAATTTTTTTTTTTCTCTGTCTCTCTCTGTCTCGCGTTATCTCTTTCCCCTCCGAGGTGTTATTGTATACTCACTCTCGGGTAATTTCGTTCAATGTAATTATAATTATTCACCAGACGTTGTTTGGCGCAAAAGCAGATAAACCTATGAGAAAAGTGGCAACGACGTCAAAGTGTGACGCAGTTAAGGGTGAAAATATATTTTTTGCTGCAAACCTCGGATGATCGATTTTTCCCGACAACATACCACTTCCACACTCGTATATACATTATAGTACAAGATGATGAAAAAAGCCGATTCGAATTTATAACAATGTAACTTGCAAAGTAGAGCCCAAACAAAGTTGTCGCTGGCAAAAGAAGGTCGGAGAAGAAAGAGAGTCGAGCTTTTGCAGCTTCAAACCGCACCAGAGGGATCATGAAAGGAAATTTTCGTGCCATCTCGAACCAGTTGCGGATGGTATACATCAAGACGTTTCGACACACATATTATACGCCAACAGAGAACACCACCAGTGACGCCTTATAAAATATATGTATGTAATGTAATTCTCCTCAATCATAATCTCGGCCTGCAATTATAATACGGTTACCGCAGCGATAAAGGCGCCGGTTCAGGGCGGTTTTTTGGTGTCTCGCTTCCTTCCCTCCTTCTGCATCGACGTGCGCGTGGGATCTCGAACACCCCCACCCCCCCCCCCTAGAAACGCCGCCTGCATGGGTATTATACTCTAATACGGCGCACATCGTACAGTTTAGCTGAAAGTCAGTGAGCGGTGAAGCAAATTTTAGCGTCCTATTTCTTTGGGTGTTACCTATACCAAATGAGCTTATTATTGATAAACTTGGACATTTTTCACTGCAACATTACACTTAAGAGCGAATTGGTGCTTAGTTGAGCAGATTTTTTACATCATAATATGTGCGTCTTTTGCAAGCTCATCCCTCTAGTAAGTAATTAATTGGAGTAGTCGGTGACTGAGCAAATTATTCACTTCTATGAACCCTTTGTTATACATTTCTTTCGTCCTGGACAGGAGGAATCGAGTCGAGATGTGTGTGCATCTCTAGCGAAACGTAGCTGGGCCCAATTAAATTAAGCCCATTAAAATATACATCTCAAACTTGGCCTAGAGCTCTTTATCTTATTGGGTACACATAATATAACTCGAGATAGGACCAGAAATGAAGAAGAAGAGGAGGAGAATGGAAAAGTGGACGGAAACTTGGACTTATTTTTCCCCGACTCTCCTGATTATTCCGGATGGCCGGGCATTTTATTTCGAGCAACGCGGTATGATAACCGAGTCGCAGGGTATTCCCAACTAACGATGAGAGTACTCGAAACCGGGGAGACATTTTTTTTTGTGTGTTTGGTTTGACCAAAGAATATTGTGCAGGAGGGATGGATTTTTTTTTTTTTTTTTCCTAAAACTCGTTTTTAAGTTGGTATTTGTACATACAGGTGCGCGTCGCTCGCTTCGGCAGCGCGACTATCGACTTTAAGCGCGAGACCCGCGCCCCTTCGGATGATCGATAAAATTGAAATGTAATTTCAGCGCCCACGTTCAATCTCGTTTTTCTGGCGTGTGCCCTGCAGGGTAGGGGATTTTTTTTTTTTTTTTTACCATCATGCTACACGTACATTGGCCCAGCTCGTTGGATTGAAACCCTTTTTTATTTTTCAACGAAAGGTTATTACCAATTACGTTTACAAAAAAAAAAAAAAAAAAAAAAAAAAAAAAGGTGTTCTCACGGCTGAACTATAATTACAAAAGGAAAAGGAGCTCAGGAAAATTTTAAACGCGCAGATTTCTCGGAGGATTCGTCGAGGTCGAGCATCGACATGGGGATTACGAGCCTTGAAGCGGAAAAGTGCGCGTCGGAGGATGCTGCAAATGTTGAGGAATTTCAAATTGAAATTTTTTTTTTGTTTTTTACAAATCGATAGGCTCCTGCAACTTAATTACTCTATGGAGCCAAGAAAAATTGATCGATGGTTAAAGTAACGAAACATATAACGTACATCCACGCAAGATTGGCTCATCTTATTGTTCAAAAATGTAAGAGTAGATGAACCAACCCAAAAGCGTCAAAAGTACTCGAAAAAAAACCTCCTCCTCGCAATCGAGTTCCCACCCTTGTTGCGTAACTTTCACCGCAAGCAAAAAAAAGATAAAATTTCGGCGCTCGTGGAAGAAAATATTCCCGAGGCACGCAAACTCCCTGCTCTATACTGCATACCTACCATTTTGATTAAATTACCATTTCGCATACCACGCGTGGGTTGCAAAATTCGTGACAATCTACCGTCCCATTAACTCGACCTATGTGTACATCGAACTCCCTTCGACTACACATACTCCTCGTTCCAACCCCCATTTATCCTCGCGTATAGCACCAGAAAGGTATTTTTTTTGTTTCCCTCACACCTATACGATCAAAGTTATAATGGCGATGAGGTGATGGAAAGTATAGCGCGTCGGAAGGTAGAGAACACAAGGCACGTCTTGGTCCTCTTTCATTATAACTGCGATCTCTGGGAAGATATTTTTCGTTTTCCCCTTCGATGATTGCTTCCTCCTATATTGGAATATCGGAACGTGGATCGTATGAAAATGGTTTTATTACAGCGTTTTCGTGTTCTGCGTGATCGTGAGGGGTTGGTTTTTTTTTTTCTTTTCTTTTTTTTTTTCTTTCGGCCTTTCGGCCTACTGACTGGAAAAATGTCGTTTAAGAAAACAATAACGGATTTTTCCTGCGCGATGAAAGATTTTATGTTAATACGGAGACGTAAGAGGTACTTGGATACGCGTATCACGCGGAGACGAGAATATTTTCATCGTAAGTTTTACGTACCCTTTCCCACTCTACTCAACATTGGTAATTCATGCCGTATAGTATGAAATGATAACTTGGTTGTTAAATAGGTGCATGGCGAAACTATTCCAGCACTGAACTATTTTCATAATCAAATAAACAAATTTTCCCGTTGAATAATGTACTTTCTCATAACGCCGAAGCTAAATGATGAATCGATTGTACCCATCAGCTGCTGCAAACACCCCCATTCATCGCTAAAAGTATCACTAATTGTTGCCTAGTGCACCATCTTCATTGGATAACATATACAGCATCCCACATTATACGCATTATCTACATGTATATGTTTGTTTGGTGTATATTTACGTATAATTTCAATTCCACACGTATCGATACCCTCCCCGTTACAGCGTTAGCCACCCTCCCCTTAACTAATCCATAACTATATTATACACACGTAGAGTGTACAAGAGATGGAAAGACAACAATCCAAGTGATGGGTAAACACGCGAGTAATCCACCAACGCGCCACCCTAATTTCTCAAGAGAGGCATCAGCCGCGGCGACATTGTAAACTATGCTCCGCGGCGGGTGTGTGTAGAGGTACCTGTTCGAGGTATTTCACAACAACCGTGTTATGGACCTCTGCCCTCGTCTCCTCTCGGATTCCCTTTTTGTTCGTACCTACGATGAAATTTTACAAAAGAAATAAAAAAAAAAATAAAATAAGGAGCAAAAAAATAAAAAATAAACGGGCAAAGGAGTGTTACTGTATACCAGCCACTCCACGGAGATGCCAGGAGCAGAAAGATTCCGCCCTCTCCGGCTCGCTCGACTGCCTCACCCCGAGTGCTGCTGCCGATCAATGCACCGCTCGCCCTATAGCTGTAGGTATAACACACACACGCGCGCGTACCTCTACCCCCCCGGAGTCTTGGGAGGGGGTGTATATGAAAACGCGCGCGCCCCTCCTTCCGTCGACGAGGCTTGAAATGACGTAACGAAGGCCGAAGGACATCGACGGCGTCGGGCGTGTGTGTCCCCGCGGAGGGACCGGACGAAGGGGAGCAGCCCATATATATTACAGATATGTACAACACCGCATTCTCTCTCTCTCTCTCTCTCTCTTTATTCGTGCAAACGAGAGTGTTCCCGCAGATTTCGCCTATACAGGGAGGAGGGCTGATTTGAGTGGTTTGATGCTAGTTTGATAGGGTGCATGGCGCCATAGTTTCTGTTTTACAACTTTGGCCCTCTCTTATATACATATATATGTACACACCAGCGATTTAGATGATGTATACACGACTGCGGGGTGTCGATTGTTGTTTGTTGGTTTTCTCTCAGCCGTATACACGGTGAGAGGAACGTCGACCGATTTGCTATATTGCTGATAATACGCAAATTTTATGGTTTCTCTCGTGGAACGAGGGACGTTTTATCATCATCAAATGGCTCGTCTACGAGAAACACTGTTTGTACGCTGTACGGTAATGGAGACGTTGATGATCCATCGAGAATGCCGTATTCATGAGTACAGGTATTGCGAGTGGGTGGCAGCGATCAAGGGAAAAACGTCTGCAGGTTTCGTTGCATATTCACGCGAGGCGCCTGAAAAAGTGTCTCCTGCTCGAACGGCGATACGTACACCTACTCTCTGGAAAGATAGATTCTTTCGATCGGAATAAAACCGGTATTTGGACGAACTGCAAATTGAACGCGGAAAAAAGTCGACCGACAATTTTCTAAGCTATTGTTTCATTTTACATGTAAGTACGAGAAAATAAACGTTCCATAAGCAAATACAGCTCGAGGTGTTTTATGGGAAATAACAAAAATTAAAGAGTAAACTGGGACCCCGGAGTATGTACACCTATACATTGGGGGAGAGAAGCAAAAACAGAAGTTGACCCAGAAATCTCGGACAACCTGACCCTCGGCCTTAAGTACGTACACAGAGGTGCCCAGTGCCCACACAAGCGCAAGAGCCCGAACGAAAAAATAGACCAAATCGTGATGGCGCATGAAAATGTGATGTGTACGACAAGGGAAGCCGAAGAGCGAAGGTATACAGTCATACAGTGTATGGAGAAAGACAATACATCTCTCATCTCAACCGCGCTACACACGCACACACAGACACGTCCGCTTTGGAGAAGCGGAAGTAGCAGGGCTTTGTGCCAAAGCCGAGGCCGAATTGCTTCATCTCTCGTGCTCCTCCTCCCACGCAACGCAGCGCACAAACGCGGGAGGCGGCCGATGTGGGGGGCAGCGACAATGTTATACATGCACAACAAGTAAATGTAAAAAAAAAAAAAAAAATCCTGCAAATCTACATTATACACTTGATACATCCGTACAAAAGATACGTGTATTGACGACGGAGTCGAGGTGCTCATCGCGCTCTGTCCCCTGACACACATTGACTCGTTAAAATAACGACATAATGGCTAATTCAGCGATAATGAGCGCGAAGCGCATGTCGCGCGAATTAACGTCGAAGGTGAGACGGCGCGCATCGTCATCATCGTCGCTGTATTACAAGAGAACTATAGTGCTACCTATGCTGTTCTATATCACCATCATCATCTCCTCGTTGCTGATTTTGATGCCAAGTGTGATGGCTGCGTGATTTTTCTAAAGAGTGCGGGCACCACTTAATACGTACCCGAGAGGTGTTTATTCGTTTTACACTCGGGCTCGTGTCTCTCGCTACGTATACGTACGCGAGAGAGTGTTTGCCGATGATGTTGGTAGCGCTTTCTCCCAACTGTGTGTGTGTGTGTGTGTGTGTACGAGGTGTACATGCAATGGATCCAGGGAGGGATGATGGAGTCGGTCATCTCGAGCCCGTGTTTGCTTTTCCGTAAATTCTGTAAGCTTGATTTTCGGGACTACTCTCGGATTTCCACGGTATAGGTCAGTTTGTTTTGGAACTGAAGCTCACGAATTTATGTAACTATACGCACGGATCGTTTTATTTTGGAGTGTAAAACATATTTTTACCCCCAAAATATTTATTTCATCTCAAATAGTCAGCATCCAAGTAATGATGATTCCAAGTACAAATTTTTTCTTGGAGAAGAAAAGTTTACCAATACGGCAAAAATGCTGGACTCTGAGTGAAAAGAAATTCCATGATTTTTGTAAATTAAAACGATGGACGAGAAAATATTTAAATCCCGGTGACGATAGCTTGTTTGTTTGACAAAGTGTGGATGTCAAGTGTTGCGTACGAATTTGACATTTAGCAAGTAGCAGCAGGAATACAGTTCGGTGTATATAGGTGTAGGTGACTTCAAAAAGGCAAAACTTTAAACTTTAAATGTATTTATTGGCATTAACTTTAGGTTACATAGCCATTTATACAAAGCAAAAAGACAAAAAGCCGAGAAATACTGCTGGCGTTATCTGGTGATGGAACACCGAGGCTCCAAGTACCTTAGTACCACTGTAGCGTATGATAAGAGCCACGCACGTACCTTATGATAATAATACAATTAATTTGTTTTTTTTATAAACCCTTTTCCAATAAAATATTGAGTACGGATTTTTTAATAATTTTTTATCATCTCCGACGAAGTTGGGTATAAATATTTTTATGTTAACTTTATAAATCACTAACTTTTAATCGCAACTCGACTGACTACCGATCGATAATTCAAAACACTCATGATCTTGAAGAGTTTCAAAACAACAAAGTTTCAACAACTTGCATTTATTTAATTAATCTCGGTCTCTTACGAGATTAAAAACCGTCGTTTCCCCTTTCAATTAAAAGTTTTAATTTAAATGCAAATACTGTAACGTGCTGTGCTAACCAAGTTCTGTAAAATATGTGCTTCTGCTCTTACGTACTTTAATACATATATTTACATGTTTAAATTCAGCGCCCTTATTAAATACCGCTGCAATGGAAAGCTATGTAATTTAATCATATATTTTATGCAAACGGTATTAAATCCTTTTTCATTTATTCATTTAACACAACATTACAATGAGTGGCATCATACAAATGAGTATTTAAATTTGACGCATCGAAACGAAATTATAAAAAATAAAAATTCAATGATATTAACGACGATTAGTATCATATAAGAAAGGGTGACAGGAATGGAGATAACGGATCGTTGTGAATACTATAAAGTAAGGAAGAAAAAAATTATCTTCGGGCAGAAAAATATTATAATGGCCCACATAATCGCATGATTCTTCTAAATCATTAGTGCTTATTAGCGTTGATTAACGACTCGTTCCTTGTTGTGTGCACATAACACAGTACTAACCCCGTTGTATAAAGCGCGAGCCCGGACGTATTTACGGCTTGGAGTAATTATCCCAAGAGAGTTGTCTTCGGGTTGTAGAATGCAAAGTTATTTTTAATTAATTTTACGAGGATATTTCGATGAAAAAAAAAAAAATTTTTTACAGCGATTCTCAGTTTATACGGGTCATACCAGGTATCAATTTATAAATAATCAAGGGATGTAACGTACATTTATTTTTTGACAGATTAATAAAATCAATCGATTGAAATCAATATTTGGAAATTACCAAAAAAGCTGTCATCCACCCCTAAATTGTCAATTGATCGACTTTTCTTTTTTTCCCTTGCATCAGCGTCCCCTTTCAGAAAATTGGGCATTTTGCCACAAAAAAAAGGAGTACAGCTTCATCGGGTCGATGTAGAAAGGTTGGCAAAAATTATACAACTCGCTACAAACTTTTTGCTTGTATGTTCGAAAAATATACTATACCCCTACCATGAAATTTTTACGCTTTACGAAAAAAACTTAGATATATAGTTTGTAATTTGGATTCGATTATTTCAGACGCTACGCAACGTTCAAGGTACTAATTAACTATAACATAACTGACAAAGAATTATTATCTGTTATGTTCTCTGCAACTAGATCTATATCAAAATAAAAATCGATTTGCTACTCATGATGATTTTATGAACTCTGAATGAAATTTAATTTATGCAGATTTGTACTACTGATGAATTATAGCATCTAAAACTACGATTTTTAAAAAGATTAGTCTACATCTCTACATGATGGTTTTAAAACTGTATAACTGTAATCCGTTGTTATCGTTGACTTATAGTTGAATAATTGGCCTTGCATTTTTAACTAAGCTAAAATTAAAAAATCATAAAAAAAAGTATGAATATCTCTATTTTATAAATAAAATCGTTTTCAATTCAAAGCATAGATCAATCATTTCAATTACAAAAAAAACTAAAAATTAATCGATTGATGTAATAAGAAGTTTTGCAACAAACACTCATAAAATTTTTTTAAATTATTTAGGATAACAATTCATTTGTGGTGTATAATCTAACAAATCTGACATTTATCGTGACACATCAAGGCTTACGTAAATTTAAGTTTGATGCTAAGTAATGATTCAGTTTTGCAATCTTGACTTTCCTCGGTTAGTCACATTAATAAAAAACGGCAATAAGTACAGTTGCTACTATGCTGATCAATTTTGAAAATTGAACTGATCTACATGGAATTCTAAAGTTTACTACTTAATGCAATTCATTAAATTGTCGTTAAAAAAAAAAAAAAAAAAAAAAAATTATAAAGTTCGATACGATCATAGCATTGCAAACACAAGACTAAACAATTAATTTTGTAGTAATTATTATGAAAAGATAAATAACACGATTACATGGATAGAAAGAGGCGCGAAAAATTTCATTTCGGTTCTTATCATTTTAATGTCAGTTTTCTGAGCACACGCGTGTATCTTTCACAGAAAGTCTGGCGTGTTATACGTGGTTGTATGATTGCAAGGCGTTGAACTGAATGGCATCCAGATCCAGGGTGTGGTTGTCTGCAAGCGACGAGCTGACTACGGCCCTGGTGAACCCGAAAAACGCGCGGTTTTAAAACGATAACTCGTAAAGTACTGCTATTTGTTATCGTGACAGTTTCAGAGTATTTTCTATCACAAATTATTAGTGTTTTTATCGATATATTCTAAGAAAAATATTATAATGTTATAATGAAAATATAATGAACGGTTGCAAATAGCCTGAATTCTTCGTTTTGTTTTAAAAAAAACTTGCGAATCTCATTTAAATAACAATAATAATAATAATAATAATAATAATAATAATAAACAGTGCATGAAATTAAGAGTTAATGTTATGAAATTTAAACGTTACCACTGATACTCTTGACTTAATTTCATTAACAAACAACACGTAATAATTTGTTCTACTATTTATTTGCTGCTTCATAAGTAATAGCCTTAAAAAATTGGTAGGGCATTATAAAATAAATATAATTTTCATTAAAATATCTTGGTGTGTATAATAGATTTTACTGTTCTTTACGATACATTTTGCAAACAAGTAGCATATTATACTTTAAGAAAACTAAAAATGCCCTATTGATTAATTACGTTTTTTGGGGGAAAATCGTATGGGATGTAAGCATAAAATTTCTGTTTAATTAAGTAATGGCTGAAAAATGAGATTGCATACTGTACAAATTTTTTTATCTTTGTATTAACGTATCGTATAAATTTATAAAAGTTTTAAAAGTTTCATTATACTAATAAAAGTATACTAGTCGAAGTATTTGACAACATAAGTTTTGACATTTGTTATCATATCGAGTGACCTCATCTTGTACTGCTCCACTTGCTGATAAGAAAAACAGCCGAAAGGTGCGAGTGTGGCTCGTGATGATAAGTAGTATACACTAACCGCTAGTGAATGAAATGTAGCAGAGAGAGAGAGTAGCTTAATTGAGCTTTATATTTTCACTAGACTAGGCTCGGAGTCATAATAATACAAACTTCGGAGCGTGTGGTCCGTTTTTAAAACCAGAGCCACGCCCGTACCTATAGGTGGTAAAAAAAAAAAAAAAAAAAAAAAAGTAACTATCAAAAACTCACTGTGTGATTTAAGAATCGAATGGAAATTCGCGTATGTGTGTAGCCATCAAGTAGGTATGCGGGGCAAGTGTGTGTTGTTGTGAAAACAGTACAATTGTGAACCCCGTAAATTGTACTCACGTCGGCCACGTCGTTGCTTTTTCCCCTAGACGCCATCTTGACAACAAGGATGGACGTCCAAACACCTGTAGCGGTCCTTTATTACCGGTCGGTAGCTATACAGTTTGCCTTTTGGTCACTCGCCGTCCGTCCCCGTATATATGTATAGCCAGCACTGCCGTGGACCCAGCCCAACTCTCCTCTTCTCCCGCCTCAACCTCTTTTTCCTCTTTCTTCTTTGCCCAATGCCGCGATGTTAATGCCGATCCAACACTCTCGATATCTATAACCTCAAACTTTGACGCACCTATACGATCTCTTTTTCAAACACACCCTTCAAAAACCCTCCTCGGCACTAACGTGCGGTATACAACTTGGCTTGCGAAGTGTAAACAAAAAACATACGCGCATTGTATGTACATATGCACCGACTCCTTTCATTCATGTGTATTATCGTATATCTGTCTTTCGCGACGCTGACGCACGGACGCACTTTTATTATCGTACATGTACATCAACATATATTTTATAATTACGTATCCTAAGTATATACAATTACGTACGCGTATGTATACACAAAAATAGAGTAGTTGACGGTCCGCAAGCTCTAAAAGCTACTCTCTGTTGGCAGTGTTGGCACTGTGTGCAGTGTATGCACGTCTATGGAATACTGCAGACGCAGCTCTCTTTATTATACCTATGAAACTCTGCCTTATACCTCTATACTATATATATATTGTACCCGCGCGTGAGCTTTCTCTCTCTCGCTCTCTCATTTCACATTGGTGAGTCAGCACGCGAACACATGTTGGTACTTACTCTTTTTCACACGCTTAGAGTGTGTGAGAGTATGTCGCGATCACCCACTCACCGGTTATACCGATCATCACGATCGCACAAACTCGCACATATCCTGCAGTCACTCTGTATCAAGTTTATCGTATAGGTATTATTATAATTGAGAACGAGAGATCGGTAATTAATAAAGATTATAACGGGTTGATATACATATATTGTAATGGGAGAACCAGCCCATTAACCGACCGAGTAGTTTATTTCAAAACAGTTCCAATACATATACTTGAAACAATGTGTACACAACGGTGGCCTTTTTCTCGCGTGTTTGAGTTTTTACGTACGACGGGTCTTTCACCGCGTAACCCTCCCAACCCTTCACCCTTATACCATGTTTTATCCGCCCCCCGACTTTGTTGCAGCTGTACGTTTCTTTTTACGAGGTTTTCACGTTTTAACGTGTGCTAACGCAACCGTTGGGAAAAAAATAGATGTATATACTTACGTAAAAAGGAGATAAAATTCCTTTTTTTTTAATTTCTTCTAAATCTAAGTGTGCCGATTACGGTTTTTTTTCTTTTTCACATTAAAAGGCAATCTTGTTAAACTTTGAAAAAAAAAAAAAAAATTAACGATTTACGAAACAAAATTTCGAAAGTTCGTCTAATTGCATTAACTGGTATGATTTTATTAATAAAAGTGCATTATCACTTTCTCACGGGGCAATGATACTTACTTCGTGCACTTATCTCGATCTCTTATGTCACGCTTATCTTGTGTGTCCTGTGCTGTAACAGCACACTACTGTAAGTATGATATAGAAGCTTCCGTTGATTATCTGCGTCTTTCGAGTAAGTACTTTACACGATAACTGAGTTGCGATAAAAAAAAAAAAAAAAAAAAAAAAAAAAAAAAAAAAAAAAAAAAAAAACAACGAACATCTACGTATTGCGTGTTGATGTGTAAAAAGTTGTAAATATTGCAATCTGATGTATATAAACGCTGGCGAAATGAATAAATAAAACAAATGGGTCGTTCTAGAAGAGACGAGGGTCTACTTTAATTAGCAATAAATTGACAATGGCGAGTAGTTCTCACTTCTGTGACCTCTTATTTCTCATTAGCTTCCTCACTTCTGATCTGTCGTGCTCGTCGCTCTTTTTTACATCCGTCTAATGTACATCAACAGCTCGAGGAAGGAATACGATATTTCAGAAAATCTGTTTCGACGGTTGAAAACTGCTAAACAATAAAATGAAAATTTTTATAAGATTTTTTTTTTATCGAAAGCAAATTTAAGTAAAACTACATTTTCAAGGTAGCTTTTTCTTTTTCCGATCTGTTGCGATGTACATTCACACAAATAATGCATGAGCTGTCTTAGCTATAAATCCACTACTCGACTTGATTAACAAATTATCTATCACGAGCTGAAATTAAATGGTGAAACTACATTCACATTCTTACTAGTACTCGTATAGTAATTAAAAGTTATTTGAAAAGTTGTTGATTTTTTGAAAGTAATATTACTGTTGTGACAAAATATGTATGATATATTGTGTGAATCCATTCCAAGCCTTCAGGGTTTTTACAAGACTTTGGTTACATTAACATGCACAGTGTGAATTTATACACGTGATTTGCATTAGGAATTCCATTTTCCTTTAACTTTTCGTGAAAAATCGATGTAAAACTTATTTAGTGTACAAGTAACTTTTTGCTTGTAGCGCAAAAAAGGATAGGCCGGCAGCCTCGGGACAAGTCAAACTTAGCTTTTCCGATTCTGTTTTCGTCTGATGTATCCAAAGGGAACAACAAAAACTCCCCTTTTCTTCGCTAACACTATTCCTGTAAATTAAAGGGGGTACAAAATCGTGGCTCCGTTTTGAAAAATGATTTATTTTGTTTAATATAAAATACTTCGAATTATTAAAAAAAAAAGAAATAAAAAAATACTGTATTTTCTATGTGCAAACTTTATTCAATTATAATTTTGACAGTAATAATTATAGTAATCAGCTAGTAGTATTCTAATAGTTTAAGAAATCTCTACATTGTAGAAATCCATTTTGCAGTCACAATGACATCAAATGTATAAGTCATATGGAATATAACAATAACAATAATTATAATTTATTTTTCAGGAATCATACAAAAGAACTTCACACGATTGTATAAAAATCTGACCACGTCTTTGCAAAAATGACCAACGAAATGGAAAGAAGAGCTTTTATTCTGGCAACGGTATATAGCTGGCAATTCAATAAATAGTCTTCCCAACTGCATTTGTGCATTGAGCAATTCGTAGACATCAATTATGTGTAAAAAAAATCCTCTAACAATAGTACACATTTTTCTTGTTGCGCTTAAAATGTAAATGAAAGCAATATCATCCAAATTCAGCGTCTCGCAAGTATTATTATTATTTACATATTTCAATTAGTCTTTAAGATTTATATGGATTATATCGAATTGTAATTCTATTAATAAATAAAAAACAAGAGCTTCCAAAAACAATAGGAGTTATTCAAGTAATATTTTTAAACATATGTATTTTATATAATAAATATACATGCAAAATTTACAAACTAATTGTTAAGAAATAATGTCAAAATTTAGATTAAACGATGTGCTGTTGCAAACATATACATGTGTATTTTATGAATTTATGTTGTGTAGTTTAATTTTTTATTTTTTTCTATTTACGTATTAAAAATTAAATCTCAGTGGTAAGTATACATTTTACTTAGCGAGTGATTTTAACTGCAATTTGACAGCACGTGAGGACCTCATTGTCTTGATCCAGCAAAGAAAAACGCAAATTAACCAATTTTTTCGCTTTTCGGTGAGGCAACTTTACAAACGCATGGTAAGTCAAGGTAGATTTCGTACCGACTTTCAAAGGACATGTTTCATTTCGTGACAACATCACACACCCGTTATTTTCGGGTTGTGAAATCTTCCAAATATGCCCACGAACTTCGGGCATCGAGACCTCAACTTGCGGCGTCAAAACGGTTGTATACTTGTCTGCAATCATACAGTAAAAAAAATTGTTGTTTTTGTTCTTTTCTAAAAGAAAAAAAAATTTTTTTTAATCGTAAAATAAATAAATTATTTATCTAATAATTCAACAAACAATACAAAAAAGACTAGGTCGAAAATTTTTTAAATCAACTCAAAGCATAAATAGCTTCATGGATTGTTTCTATTCAATCACTACTATTTTTTAACAACAAACGAATTTTTCATTGCACTCACCAACGATGAAACTTATGTTGGCCGATGCCATTCGGTTTCTCACGAGAATACATGGTTCCTCTGTGCAACCTTGAATTACAAAGTCTTGGGGTGGCTTGCCTATACTACACTTCTTGAAAGGGGTCGATTCACTTAAAGCCATGTGCACGAGACACGCAATGACGACGAAAACTGCACGGCACAAAAATAATAATAATAATAATGTGATAGCCTTGGCTTCTAGTATGCAATGTGAGTTAAAAATGTTTATTTGTGCATAGGTTAAATGGAATAAGAGATGGAGTAAAAAAAAATTATTTACCATTAATGATGAGCTTCATTTTTGTTGCTGTGGTATAGTTTTCTATTTGTATTCACAATACACGACTGACAGAACCGTTGAAGTTACAGCGACTGAAGTATTGTAACCATCGTGTCATTTAAGTCCCTTGTAATTAAGTTAAGCTTTTCCTTTATCAGGTTTCTTAATCGCGTTCGATTACGTCAGCCTAATTATCCTCGATATCCATCCCAAACCCATGTATGTCGGGTGAGGTCAAAGTTTCACTTGTGAATCACGTACAGGGTAATGGTTTTATTAATTATGAAATTTCACTAACAATGTCATCCTCTTAAAAACAAAACAACATTAAGCGTTATTACGTAGGGTGTAGGTGCTATGCGCATGTATTTTCTTCGAAATTTAATGTAATTTTAATAATTTAATTTAACGAAATATAATGGGAAAAATATTTATTTCAACAAACTTGCGTAATAAGCCGATGTAAGAGATACATGTTTGATTCTTACAGCAAAGTGAAATTGTATATTAGGTGAGCAAGGTAGTGCCAAGTGTTTATTTACTTCAAGAGGTCGGTGTGATTATGTTACCGGCAAAACCCGAAATCTCAACGAAACCTGAATTTTCTCAAGTTTAAGGCAAAATTTAAAATGTTTACAACCACCTTGTAGGCAAATCGGATTTTGCACGGGCAATTTTAGTTAATCTTGAAAATCGGTGCATTTTACATTCAAACGGTATATCTTTAGATGCATGACTAATATTGCCTTAAATTTGAGGAAACTTGCTTTGGGTAAAATGTTAAACTTATACCTCAAACGCTACGTTTCCACGGAATAGTAAACGAAAGTCTGTAAAGTTATTGGTTTTCACCAAAGTTCATTCAAATGGCACTAAACTATCGATGATAACATTATCGTCAATTCTTGGGAACAGCATGGACTAATTAGCTCGCCTTTTATAAACCCAATGTACATTATTGTATGGTTCACGCACAGTAAATTATGATCGAAAGATGAAAACAAAAGGTTTTGAATTACTATTTGATAGGAAACGTAAACTATCCCCATCCATGTATAAGCCTTTAAAAGAGTGTGTCTTGCTACGAGCGTCGCTTGAATTTCGGCATCTGTATGAATCGTTCGACCAAACGATCTCTAACGGGAGCTGGCGCGTACTCGAAAAACGCGTGATAAATCTTGTAACGCCACGGCTCGCACCTGTGAACACCAAGTAGTGGACATTTGAAATTGTTTTGCACAAATTTTTCAATACTATATATTTAGTTGACTCCTTTCTTTTGTCGGACCAACGAAATGACGTGACGTATAGGAAAAATTACCATCACGAAAAGTTAGTGTAAGGTATAAGTCACGCGGACCAAAGTAAAAATATCAGCCATGGCTCGCCACCGACAATCCAATATCGTGATATTTGTCGATAAAAGTTAAAGTAACACACTTGTATTTCGCCGAGGGTCTTCTGTCGATGAGCGCGCCCTCGAAGGCCCCAAGTATCTCCTCGTTTCGTAAAAGATCGTGTCTCGTTTGAACGGCGAGCGGCTCGAGGGACTTGCTGTACGCGTCGAAGTAGTCCCCGTAGAAGGCCTTGGTCTCGTCGCTCATGGCTGCGCGCATCTGCTCAAAGTACTCCATCTGCCGAGCCATTATGCGGCTCTCCGTGTAAAAGGAACCTGTCGATCGGCACCAATAACCACATCACTGCTCGTTAAAAAAACAACAAAAATATCACATGTAAATTACCAGGGACGAAACTGATGGCCCGAGCCGAAAAGTTCTTGAACTCGATCCTAAGCGAGCAGGTCCAAGTTTCGATGGCCGCTTTGGTCGAGGCGTATACCGCGAGTCCGGGTAGAGCCGATTTGGCGCAGTGGCTCGACACGTTGATCACGCGAGCACCGCTATTGCGGCGTATCAGCGGCAACAAGGCTCGCGTCAGGAGCTGCGGGCCCACGAGGTTGACCTTCAGCTGGTGTTCTATGTGCTCGGGCTCCTGCCAGTCGAATAGGCCGAACACCATCACTCCGGCGTTGTTCACCAAAGCATGCAATTCTATGGGAGGGAACGAAATTGTCCTTTTTCATCGTAAAAAAAAAAAAAAAAAAAAAAAAAACAATTTCAACTCTCGAATGTATACATCAGCGTTACGATGAATCGTTGGGTACAAGCGCACAGAGGAAATCTCTACAAATTAGAAAGTGTTTTTCAAAAAACTGTTGTTTCTCCAGTTGGCGATGGGTAATTTAAACACGTGGTTGTCAAATTTTTGGCACATACGATGTTTTTTTTTTTTTTTATCTACTACACGCGTGAATTGAATCGACGATTAATGAATGGTTTTCAAATTCAAGTAAATACAGCACTTTGACACGGTACAAGTTGAAAATCAGACAATTTCTTTTTCATTGGAACTTGCCATGAAACAAGGACCAACTCGACCTTATAATGAAGAATCGAAAAAAAATGTACAGCCGATCGGTAAGCAGTTCCAATTGTATAGGTTTCAACCATCATCGTGATTCTGCGGATTCAGATTGGATGTCACTTTTAAAACGTAAAAGCACATAATTGTAAAAAAAAAAAAAATCATTTTTTTTTTTTTAAACAGCTCTTTCTTGCCGTTCGATGCTTAAAAGGTTTCACATACTCAGCCCTTCGTCTCTGAGGGTGTCCTCGACCGCTCGCGCAAACTCCCGCCGGCTGCGCTCCTCGGTGACATCGAGCGGTAGGACCTGGACGCCGTCCAGACCCGCCAGCGCTTGGGCCCCTGGACCCGCTGCGTCGAGCACCCCAGCCACCACCGACGATCCCAGCTCTGCCGAGCGCACGGCCATCCCGTAACCGAGGCCCGAATCGCAACCGGTTATAACGGTCAGTTGGCGCCGGTCCAGCCTCACGCGGCTCAACCCCTGCCAGAGTCGAGCCACACCGCGACCGACACTTCTGACAGCTATGATCGAGCGAAGACAACAATTATTTTATTTTTTTTTTTACATGTGTTTAAAGTGCAAGTGTGTATAAGGTATACACGTGTCATGTGTAAAACCCCGTACCGCATGTACAACTATTTATATATAATTACATCCCACGCAATAAGTAAGTATATACACCTACTGCGCGTCATCTCCTCTCTCTCTGACATCTGATGATCTTTTGTTGATGCTTTCACTGCGTGCATATAGTTAATAATACACGCACGTGTAATGAGTACTTTTTTAATTGTGTGTTACATTGCTTATGAATGACGATTAATTCTATTTTTTTTTTGTTTTGTTTTTAATCAAACACACGCGTAACATTTTAAATATATTAGTGTATACTGTTGTACTGACAAGGAAACAACTTTTGTACCCAAACTGCACACGAACGTACAGATGTGTCGGCGATATCAACACAAAATTCCAACAGTTCGAAATGATATAGAGAAGGGCGATGTCGACTCACATGAATAAATCCTCGCGATGGAGTTTGCTGGTCCATTGCTGCTGTTGTTCCTCGCTTCGATGCGGGACGAGGCAACGATAGACGCTCGATGTCGATTCAGCAGCCGTTCGACGTTGGGACGGGCGATCGTTAACATTGTGTCGCCGATCTTTGTGTATATACCTATGCAGCTACCACTGGCCGCTCAACATTTTTCAAAATCACTTGTCCACTCCATTAAGGGGGTAAAAAACGTTTCTTGCGGTGACGACGAACTACTTGCAAGTATCCATGGCAAAAAAAAAAAAAAAAAAAAATGGAAAGAAAAGAGTAATGACGTGACTCGATAATGCGAGAGACGAGTGTTGTAACTGGCCGAGTAGAGCGAGAAATGAAGAAAGCCGAAAGACCCGGAGTTGCGGGACAGCCCGTTGCATGGAGGATATTATACAGTTAGTTACTTCCCCCACCGCGATTCCTCGAAACCCATCTGAAACTCCAAATTCTTTTCATTCCTTTTTTAGATGCAGCGAGTCGTGTATCAGCAGTTACGTGGATCTCTTTTTTTTTTTTTTTTTTTTTTTCAGGCTCGGTTTAATTTTTACACCAACGAAATCGTAGTATGTATTTTATTTTCATGTAAAGGCATGTTAATGAAGAACTCAATCAAGATTTACTTTTTTTTTTTATTCTTCCCTCTGATGGTATTTAAATTCGATACAGCGAGACGGAAGAATCGTTATTTAACAAACTATGTAAAACACGTTATTCTTAGGAGCTTGATCAATTTTTTTTTTTTTTTTCACTTCTAATGAAAAAAGTATACGTATTTTGTGCGCTTGTTTAATTTAAAAGACTTTTTTGATTTGACTGAATTTCCTTGCAAGTATTCAAGTATTACAAAATGGAAATTTATAATAAATTGAATCACACTGGCCAATGAATAATTTGTTTCCCGATTTTTTGCTGCTAAGATCCGCTTTAGGTTTAAACTTTTGTAGAACTATTTACATTGTATCTCTAAAAGTATACATAAAACTATCTTCATAACACATTTTAGTTTTTCACGTTTATTTTTCATTAATAATAATTTTTTTTACTTAATGATAATAAATGAAAATTTGCAACGATATAATATATTTTTAAAACTAAGTATATAAGAAAAAGTGCTTACTAAAGTTACTTGCAAGATATACAATTTACATATATATTTTTATACAAACTATAAATTGATACGATTTAACAAATATTTGACTATGTATAAATATCAGTTTAAACAGCAAAATTGATCTGCTCTCATTTAATATACATATATATTACGTCGCTTGTCCGCAGTTCTTTAAAGCCACATAAAACTCTTTAAAAGAATAGTAATGACTCACGCAGACTCAAGTCAAAGTATCGGTTTGATGATTAATTTATCACTCACAGCGTTACGTGTAAAGTCAAGACTTGTGGATTCTTTAGCGATACAAAATAGCGATCCATCATACAGCACCTTGGTGTATTTACAAATCTATCTTCTTTAGTTGCTGTTCTCGTTGACGTTGACCAATGGATTGTTCTTAGGATCGAACGAGGGGTCGCCGTCCGTGGCCATTCTGCCGAGCCAAGAGGCCACAAGCGTTATCAAAACGTAGGCAGCAATGATGACGACCACTAAAATTACATATCGCTTGGGAAAAGAGCCCTGACTGTTTCTTCTCTGTGCTTGCTGTCTTGTTATTAGTTTCCACCATCTCAAAAACCACTCTACTGCCGATTTTCGTTGATACTTGAAATCGTCGTGATCGATCAAATCGTCCTTTGCATTGTCATAGGACTCAAAAACTCGTCTTACTGTTGGACTCGACATGCCAGAGTCAGATTCCATATTTACTACTGAATATGGCGGCCCTAGCTTTTGACTGGTCGAATGTACATTGTTCGACAGAGAGTTGGATGATGTTACCATACTACTCGTTCTGGATGTGGCTACGGAAGATGTAGCATGATTCTGATAAAAAGAAGACTGGCCATTTTCTGATTCCACCACATTACGTGCCGGCTCTGGCTTCTCTTCCTTTTCGTCGCTCAACTAAAAATAAAAATATGTTTATCAAAAGAATTCCTTTTTTAGAAGATGACTCAATTTAAATATGTACCAAAGGGAGCCCTTGAGCAGATCTTGCCCAATTGACGCCAGCCAGCTTCTCTCTGAGTACGTCAGCCACTGGAGACACCAGATTTGGTTGTGGAATTATGCGAGTAGTACAGGCTGG
The DNA here is from genome assembly GCF_036245765.1 of Copidosoma floridanum. Taxonomy (NCBI): domain Eukaryota; kingdom Metazoa; phylum Arthropoda; class Insecta; order Hymenoptera; family Encyrtidae; genus Copidosoma; species Copidosoma floridanum. Next base: position 32,574,823 of record NW_028321890.1, read on the forward strand.
GCAAACATAATTGGATGAACTCTGGGACTCTGGCAGGCTTCTGCAGTGGTCATCAAGGCAGGCCCAATGGTAAACATGATAACAGGTTAATCTACAACACTCCCTATTGCTCAGGCTCTCGTTGCAAAATGTACAGATTGGGTTGCAATCGCTGTCTTGCAGCCATTGCAAGTAGGACTGGATAACGCACTAAAAAAAAACAGATGATTAGTCGCTATGACAAGTGTTCACAGCTCAAAAACTAAGGCACTGCATAGTAATACTGAGTATAATTATTGAAAATCAAAATACACCAAAGCACAGAGGGGAAAACGAGCAACGAAAAAAATACGAAAGATCACACGTTCTAAAAATAAATGAGTAAATAAATAAGCAAACACTTACTTTAGGATGATTTGTAACCATGCAATTCTCGCATACATTGACGCAATGCTCGAAGCAGAATTGATTGGTGACTTTACGTTTCGGACACTTGCACAGCCCCATGATTTATAATTAATTTTGTTATCGTCCGGCAATATGCCTTCAGTACCCAAACACACACACACCCAACTACAATCAGACAAAACAACAGACTTTGTTATTTTGTGATCAAAGTAGATGAAAACGAACAATCAGATTTTTTCACATGGCCTTATTGTTTTAAACTAGATAATAATATTTCTAACTTTTGCCCGTCTACCACTTTAAGAACCGACTTGACGAGATTTTTGCGAGAATCACGACAGCGGAGCAGCTGCGGTATACTCGAGACGTGAGGCCACGTCGTTGTCGCCGCTGCTGCGTCTCATTTTACTATACTACAGGGATGGGCTGATGGGCTCCGGTGGAAAGCTCCAATAAGCTTGCACCTTACAGATGACTTTTTTAATTTTCAAAATTTTGAGCGGTGAAGCTTTTGTTTTTCAGTATAATAAATTATCGTGGCCCCTAAATAACGTTTAATTAAAACACTTGAACAAAATAATGTGTGAATTCGGAACAAATTTTTAAAAAAGGGCTCCGAGGAGTTCGAGGACTCCGGACTCCGACTGCTCCGAAATACGTAAGGTTAGGTACATAGTCCCTCACATTAACCTAACCAATCCTGGCTGTATTCCGCAAATGCTGGGTGTATTCCGCAAATGCTGCCAGCAGTTAAGTTACGTAGGTCGTGGTAACGCCGCATGGTCGGGTAGCGCTAGCGTCAACCTGTACCTACTAACTGTCGGTGGGTTCCGCATGTCAACAAACTTTGATATTTTTTACTGTTTTCGCTCCCATGCCATGATGCCATCTGATATTTCGGAGTTTGTTGACATGCGGAACCCACCGACAGTTAGTACAGGTTGACGCTAGCGCTACCCGACCATGCGGCGTTACCACGACCTACGTAACTTAACTGCTGGCAGCATTTGCGGAATACACCCATAGTCCGCAGGCTAAGTATACGTCCTTAACCGCCTTTTTCACTAACGTTTAGAATAATGATTGAGACAATCAATGATTGTATCATGAGTTTTTGTATAAAGTTCAATTTATACAAATAAGTTGGTAAATATAGGCACATATGATTAATATTTAAACATTTTAAGCTGTATAAATATATAACATAGATTCCAAATATGCATTATTACCGCTGGAATATGCTAACAAAACCAAATATCCGTCTTTCTCACCCAGCAAAATAATAGGTATCTGTATAATCCTGTATCAATTTATTGCACACATGCGAAATGTTCAATGACAGTAAACAATGACATAATTTCAAACTTTACTTTTAACTCTTCATTTCACACGTAATTTTACAATGCAATTGATAAATTATTATTCATACAAAAGTATTAATATTCTTATAGGAGGTCGATTTTCAGGCAAAAGATTATTTGTAAACTTGCCGTAAACAGCACAGCCAGTGTCAACTTTTTATTTTCTATCTACACAACTAGTTGCGGCTGGTTTTAGCGTTTCAGATTTCTAAACTAAAAAGTGGCCCTAAAATTCTGAAGGAAAGCTTTAGATATTTTAGGCCCTAGAGCCATGTTGTCAATTATAAACCAGCCGCAACTTATTTGACAGATACAAAATGAAAATTCAACATTTTCTGTGCTGTTTGCGGCAAGTTTACAATTTATCTATTACTCGAAAGTATAAATATATAGGAGGTCAATATTCGTATAAAACATACACTGCAAACTTGCCGCAAGTAGCACAAACATCGTAAATTATTTATTTTGTATCTATTTCGAGAGTTGCGGCTGGTTTATAAGTGACTAAATGGCTCTAGGGCTAAGCTGCCTAAAGCTCTCCTTCAGAATTTCAGAAGCAATTTTTGGCCAAAAAAATCACGACCGCTAGATGGCGCTGATCCAAATGATTATTACTATACTTATACTAGAGCCATTTAATCATTTATAAACCAGCCGCAACTAATTTGATAAATACAAAATAAAAAGATAACATTGTTTGTGCTGTTTGCGGCAAGTTTGCAGTGTATGTTGTATGCGAATATCAACCTCATATATATTTATACTTTTGGGTAATAGATGAATTGTAAACTTGACGCAAACAGTGCAAACAACGTTAACTTTTTATTTTATATTTATGAAATTAGTTGCGGCTGGTTTATAAGTAATTAAATGGCTCTAGGGCTAAGCTGCCTAAAGCTCTCTTTCAGAATTTCAGAAGCAATTTTTAGCCAAAAAAATCACTACCGCTAGATGGCGCTGATCCAAATGATTATTACTATACTCATACTAGAGCCATTTAATCATTTATAAACCAGCCGCAACTAATTTGATAAATACAAAATAAAAAGATAACATTGTTTGTGCTGTTTGCGGCAAGTTTACAATTTATCTTTTACCCGAAAGTATAAATACATAGGAAGTCAATATTCGTGTAAAAAATGCATTGTAAACTTGCCGCAAACAGCACAAACAATGTTATCTTATTATTTTGTATTTATCAAATTAGTTGCGGCTGGTTTATAATTGATTAAATGGCTCTACTATAAGTAGTTATAATCATTAGGATCAGCGCCATCTAGCGGTCGTGATTTTTTTGGCCAAAAATTGCTTCTGAAATTCTGAAGGAGAGCTTTAGGCAGCTTAGCCCTAGAGCCATTTAGTCACTTATAAACCAGCCGCAACTCTCGAAATAGATACAAAATAAATAATTAACGATGTTTGTGCTACTTGCGGCAAGTTTGCAGTGTATGTTTTACACCAATATCGACCTCCCTTATATTTACACTTTCGGGTAATAGATAAATAGTGCAAACTTGCCGCAAACAGCACAAACAATGTTATCTTTTTATTTTGTATTTATCAAATTAGTTGCGGCTGGTTTATAAATGATTAAATGGCTCTAGTATAAGTATAGTAATAATCATTTGGATCAGCGCCATCTAGCGGTCGTGATTTTTTTGGCCAAAAATTGCTTCTGAAATTCTGAAGGAGAGCTTTAGGCAGCTTAGCCCTAGAGCCATTTAGTCACTTATAAACCAGCCGCAACTCTCGAAATAGATACAAAATAAATAATTTACGATGTTTGTGCTACTTGCGGCAAGTTTGCAGTGTATGTTTTATACGAATATTGACCTCCTATATATTTATACTTTCGAGTAATAGATAAATTGTAAACTTGCCGCAAACAGCACAGAAAATGTTGAATTTTCATTTTGTATCTGTCAAATAAGTTGCGGCTGGTTTATAATTGACAACATGGCTCTAGGGCCTAAAATATCTAAAGCTTTCCTTCAGAATTTTAGGGCCACTTTTTAGTTTAGAAATCTGAAACGCTAAAACCAGCCGCAACTAGTTGTGTAGATAGAAAATAAAAAGTTGACACTGGCTGTGCTGTTTACGGCAAGTTTACAAATAATCTTTTGCCTGAAAATCGACCTCCTATAAGAATATTAATACTTTTGTATGAATAATAATTTATCAATTGCATTGTAAAATTACGTGTGAAATGAAGAGTTAAAAGTAAAGTTTGAAATTATGTCATTGTTTACTGTCATTGAACATTTCGCATGTGTGCAATAAATTGATACAGGATTATACAGATACCTATTATTTTGCTGGGTGAGAAAGACGGATATTTGGTTTTGTTAGCATATTCCAGCGGTAATAATGCATATTTGGAATCTATGTTATATATTTATACAGCTTAAAATGTTTAAATATTAATCATATGTGCCTATATTTACCAACTTATTTGTATAAATTGAACTTTATACAAAAACTCATGATACAATCATTGATTGTCTCAATCATTATTCTAAACGTTAGTGAAAAAGGCGGTTAAGGACGTATACTTAGCCTGCGGACTATGGGTGTATTCCGCAAATGCTGCCAGCAGTTAAGTTACGTAGGTCGTGGTAACGCCGCATGGTCGGGTAGCGCTAGCGTCAACCTGTACTAACTGTCGGTGGGTTCCGCATGTCAACAAACTCCGAAATATCAGATGGCATCATGGCATGGGAGCGAAAACAGTAAAAAATATCAAAGTTTGTTGACATGCGGAACCCACCGACAGTTAGTAGGTACAGGTTGACGCTAGCGCTACCCGACCATGCGGCGTTACCACGACCTACGTAACTTAACTGCTGGCAGCATTTGCGGAATACACCCGCTGCCAGGGCAGTGTTGGTCTTCAGTCCTTAGATTTTGGCCCCGAGCGCTTGCCAGCGCCACCCCCGGGGCCAACTAGAAGTAATCAATCAGACTCATCATGCGTGCCTAGTTTTTTCAGTAGAGTAAGGCCTAGTTTGATCAGACATGCCCAAGCCCGAGGTCGCGGAAAAGTCCCTACCGTTTCAGCAGACGAGTGCATTCAAATAGATTGCAGAGATTGCTATTGACGTAGCAGGTGCGTATTTTGAGTATGTTTCTATTTTAAAGTAATTTAGCTTAGTGATTTAAAGACACTTGCAATATTACATCCAAATGTTTAGAAAAGCTTTGTTAAATTATAATACGAATTGTTGCTTTACGTTGCAGATGCCTCCTTGAAAATCATTTTGAATAATGCATTTACTCTGGTTTGGGTTAATTTTCCAACCCACGTTGATTTGATGCACATGTCAAAAGTGCCCTAGGCATTAGGATGGATGCTGGTTCACTGCCAGAAGGTGTTCATTACACAAGGTAAGAACGTCGATATTGTTAAAACAATTAAAGTTGAAGCAATTGTTGGAAATTGATTATCTTCTTTCATTTACAGTATTCGAGCTTGCGATGAAACAAATGTAGATAAGGGATCTGTTTATCACATACTTATCACTGCAGTACAGCCAGCAACAGTTCCTAATAATTTATCCCTTCCAGATCTCATCTTTAAAAATTCCTAATTCAAACCAAACACTGTCCAGCATCAGCAGTGGTTATTGTGGTAGCAAGTTCGACATGAGAGAAGTTTGAGCGATGGCAGACCTGAGCTGCCTGACGTGTTGACTGTCATAAGAAGGCAGAGAAGTCAACTGGAGAGTGCTGCTACGGACTGTAAGTCTTGAAGACTGTATTTGCCTGACAAAAGTGACACTCCTAGTTATATACCTAGTTTGCAGAGGTTCAGCCAGCATACTATCCAGCCACTTGAGGCATGTGTATTGGCTTCTCCAAGTGAAAAAACCTAAGGTAGCGAGTGAATCTAAGCATTGTGCATCACCGATACCAGCCATCGTTCTGGAAGAAGGAGGACACGCCAGTTCAGAAGAAGCTGTCACTGCCACGTTTACCAAGCTCAATATAACTAAAAGTTTAGCATCCGAGATTCCCAGCACGAGTAATCAGCTAACGTTGCCAAAAGACAAGACAAAACATCAGAGGACATTCTCAACATCGCGCGATGGAGATTATAAGTCGTGTTCAGAATATGAAACCAATAAGGATCATTTGCGCATCTGTCTTGTTTGTTTTCGCCATCAAGATTTAACAAAATAATTTGGGGAGCTGGCGGAACGAATCCAGCTGGCATTATTGTGAGTTGCTATGATTGTGGAAAAATAATGATTCACTTTGCTGACAAGATGTTTGAGAACGACAGCAACTGTTTGATTAGCAGTCCCGACAAACACAAAGGTCCTTTGAGAGCACTGGACTTTAATCCATTTCAGTCTCATTTTCTAGCTACTGGTGCGACAGATATTCACATGAATACTTTGTATATTAATTGGACAAATGAGCCTATGTCTCCTAGTCCCAAAAAAATTTACCACCTGAGGATGTACTGGATAAATCATGGAATACACGAGATACGTTACTTGGCAACATTTTTTTAAACATTCATAATTGACATTAGAGCATTTTGTTGTTTACAGTGCAACACATTCTTGCTTCAACATTTTCACAGCGTTGTGTCATTCAAAGAAGAATTAAGCCATGGTAATACTCACCGATGCCAATTCAAGAGCCTTTATAAGCATTATCATCAGAAATTTTAACATAACAATTCTTCATCTTTATTGAAATGTAAGTGAGATGAAAATCAGTACACTGACATCTTGATATATAGTCACACAGCTGTCTCTTGCTTCAGAAGAGGATTAAACTCCAATTATTGAACTGTGGGATTTGAGATTTGCGACCACACCGTAAAAACATTCCAAAACCATCGAAGAAAAGTAATATCAATTGCCTGGAATCCTTATAATTCTGATCTTCTCAGTTATGCAAAAGACAATAGAATTCTCTCTTGGAATCCTAATTTCAATATTCCAGTACGTAGCAGTTAAATTTTTTTCGCAACTCTGTTTTTTATTGTGTGATGCTTATTTTTTATTACAAATCTTATTTTAGGGTGGTGATACTGTTGGCTAATTGGCTCAAACAAATCATGGAAACTTAAATGTGTCTTAGTGTCCTAGATGAGCTTGATTGGTTGTGAGTACTACTTCATATGGCCAGGCAATAGCATACTCTCTGTAAGGTGGAGCTGACCATTGATCTGCTGAAACGTTGAATAAAATGTTGATTCATTTCATGGCATGAACCCATTCCCACAAGTCTCACAGATGATGCAAACAGAAGTATATTATGAAAGTAATGCTGTAGAGTCCCCAGTCTCTGGTTTAATGGTAGCTAACTATGCGAATAATATCATACTTGAAGTTATACTTTTTATTTCACTAACAATGAGAGTTGGAAACAAAAATAAATTAGTACCCGAACCAAATAATATACCAATTAAGTCAGACTATACAGCTGAAATTGATGATCAAACTGCTCAATTCCAATAATTGTAATTAAAACGCTTTTAACTAGTGTTCTCGTAATTTATGTAGCTCCACAAGCTTCCAAAGTAATATTTTGTAGCTTGCTATACATGCCAGTATATTTAAAGTTCAAGCAATCAATACAGTTATTGCGCTAAAATTGTTTAAAGAGCTGCTACTTTTACAAATTTAAGTATTAGTTACATTTCAACATTTTTACAAATTAAAGCTACTTTTTTTTAGAAATAACAAACATTTTATTACACCTGGATCTGTCCTTACTCTTTTCTTCCATTATCCTTTTTCACGATATTCTCTATTGGGATTAAATTTTTCTTTGAGCTCATCAATAAATGAAACATTAATTATACACAACTTTATATATCAAAAGAAAATTGCTAGATCTAAACCTATAGAAATGATGTTAAGACAAAGACAAGACTATTTAAAGAGTAAATAAAAAATAGAGAGGTAAACATAGAGACAAATAAGAGGGTAAGTCGAGTTATTAAATTGTATATTCGTTTATTCACCATAAATCAGTTATTAAAAATTTTTTTTTTTTTTTTTTCTATTTAATGATTTTAATTTAGTAAACGATTTTTTTTTCGTCACATTTTTTACAGTAAATCTTTCTCTGTTAAGATTGCACCTGATAATGAATATGCAAAAGTTGGACCCAACAATAGCTTAACAAAAAATCAGGTAACTGTTAAATGAACATTATGTAAACACTGGGTAAGATTTGCTCAAGATTAACATGAATATATTAATCTAAAATTACAAGAACATTCTGAATAATAATTAAACTAATTACTGGGAAATAAAGTGCCAGTCTAAAAAGCCTTGCTGTTTCGGAGATTTTAACAGTAAGTAGAATAATTCTTATGTAAGCAAGCGGTGGTGATAACTAGACCAGTCATTTATTAATTCATTTAATGAATAAATGATTCCTTCGGCGAGCAAGTGACGGCGATAAGTAGCTCTACCATTTATTAATTTACTTAATAAGTATATTATTTCATTGACAAGCAAGCAGTACCAAAAATAAATTTGGCGATTTATTAGTTTATTTGATGGATAATTTTTTTCTTTGACAAGCAAGCGACAACAACAAGTAGCTTAGCTTTTTGATGGATTATTGAGTTAATAAATTTATTCCTTGATGCGCAAGTAGTGGCAATAAGTAAATTAGCTGTTAATTAGTTTATTTAATAAATTTATAACTTCTTTGGCGAGCAAGCGATGGCAGTTCATAGCTCAGCTATTTATCAGTTCAGTTAAGAAATAAATTATTCAGTTGGGGAGCAAGAAATGCCAATAACAAGCCCAGCTATTTGTAAGTTTAATGAATAAATTATTTTTTTGCTGAGCAAGCGAAAGCGAAGAGTAGCTCAGCTATTTAATAATTTGTTTAATAAATATATAATTTCTTTAGCAAGCAAGTGATGGCAATAAGAAGCTTAGCTATTTATTAGTTTCATAATCTAATTAACTTTTTAGTGAGCAGGCGACAGCAAGGAGTAGTTCAGCTATTTATTAGTTTTTTAAATGAATTAATTCTTTCTTCGGCGAGTAAGCGACGGCGATGAGTAGCTTTACTATTTATCAATTTACTTGATGAATATATTATTTCTTTGGCAAGCAAACAACGGCTGTAAGAAATTCTGCAATTTATTAGTTTATGTGATGGATAAACTATTACTTTGGCGAGCTAGCAATGGCAATCAATAGCTCAGCAATTCATTCGTTAGGAAAAATCCGGTTTCACCTGGTGCGTATTCGACCAGAGAATCACGAGTCAGCCAATAACACTACGCTTATGATGCTTTTACTGCTAGCCTAAGTTACTATTTTATCTATAAATGATATATCAAAACTGTAATGTTGCTTAGCAGCAATGTTTGATTGCCTACTGACACTTTGTTTTTTACAATACTGAGAATGGATTAGATAATGCTTGCTGATACTTGCTTGCCAAAGATATAATTAATTTTTCTTTCTTTTATGTTTTACCAGGTTAAGTACCGTGACAGTCTAAGCATCGGATCCAGGCTAATCTCTACCTGTATCACTCATACTGTTTCGCATTCACCCAGGCTCGAAGACCTGTTCAACAAGGAGAAAACTCAACAAGAAAATTATTTTGACATCTAACTTAACGGAAAAACCTTTTCTGAAACAGACCGAAATTTATAGAATCTTTTTCCAGTAAAAAAAGCTATTTAAAAAATCTGTACTCTTAGGGAATTGAACCCAATAAGACCCCTAGAATAGCATTAAATCCATAACGAGCACGATGACCACTGAGCCAAGGAAAAACAATTAATTTTTTTAAATAGAATGAAAGGTGGGTGATTGACTTAATGCCAACGCATGCTCAAAAACAAATAACTTATTTAATTAATGAACAAATAAAAAAGTGAGGTAATGTTTGCTGTCACTTAGTCATCATAAAAACAACTTCTTTATTAAATAAACTGATTAGTAAGGAACTAAAGAAATGATTCATTTCTCAAATAAACTTATAAATAGCTAGGTTATTCATTGCCATCGCTCGGTCGCCAAAAGAAAAATTTACTTAATAAACAAATAATTAAATAGCTGAGCTACTCCTTGCTGTCATTTGCTCACTAAAGAGTTAATTAGTTTATTAAACAAATAATCAGCTGAGCATATTATTGGCACCTCTTGCGCCCTAAATAAATAATTTATTTATTTATTTACTGAACTGGTTAATAGATAAGCTACATTTTGATGCCACTTGCTCACCAGAGAATCATATTTACTTATTAAACTAATAAATAGCTAATTTACTTATTGCCACCGCTTTTGCTTGCCAAAAAAATTATTTATTTATCAAATAAAATAATAAATAGCTCAGCAACGCGTTGCCACCACTTACTCGCAGAAGAAATTATTTAAGTATTGAATGAACTGAAAAAAAGCGAAACTGGTCCTTGCTGTCAATTTCTCGCCAAGAAAATATCTTATTCATCGAACAAACTAATAAAGAGCTGAAATACTTATTTCTGTCAGCTGATAACCAAAAAATATTTCGTTTATTAAATGATGTATTAAAAAACTGAGTATCTTTTTGCCGTCTCTTGCTGATCAAATAAATATTCCAACTATTAAATAAACTTATAAATTGCTAAGCTTTTTCTTGCCATCGCTTGCCTGCCAAAGAATCATCTTAGTTTATATATAAACTAATAAATAACTGAACATTTATTGCCACTGCTTGCTTGCCAAAGGAATGGTTTATTTATAAAATAAATTCATATACAGCTTAGTTACTCATTGCCATCACTTTCTTGCCAAAAATAAAGATTATTTATTTAATAAACTTATCAAAAGCTGGGCTTTTTATTAGCGTCACTCGCTCCAAAAATAAGTAATTTATTTACTAACTGAACTGATGAATAGCTTAGCTACTTACTGCCATTGCTTGCTTGCCAAAGAAGGTACATATTTATTAAATGAACTAATAAATAGATAATTGCCTTATGACCACTGCCTGCTCACCAAAGAATAAATTTATTTATTACACTAATGAATAGCTAAGCTTTTTATTTCCATCACTTTCTTGCTAAAAAATTAATTTTTTCTATTAAACTAATAAGTAGCTAAGCCACTTATTGCACACCACTTGTTTGCCCTAAAAATATTTTATTTCTGAATTAAAATATTGAACAGCTAAGCTACTCTTTGCTGTTTCTTGTTTGTTAAAGAATGAATTGATTTATTGAACTACTAAATAGCTAATTTACTTATTGCCAATTATAAAATCGTTTTTTCTCGCCAAAAAGTAATTTATTTGTGAAATAAACTAATAAAGAGCTGAGTTACTTTTTGCAACCGCTTGATCGCCCATGTTGAATAAACTTATAAATAGCTAAGCTTCTTATTACCGGCACTTTGTGGCCAAAAAAATATTTTACATATTAAATAAATTAATTATAGGATTCGCTTATTGCCACGGCTTGCCCGCAAAAAACATAATAAGAGCATCAAATAAACTAAAGAAAAATTCAGCTATTCATTGCCACCACTTGCTCCCTAAAAAAAAAATCTCACTATTTAAGAACCTGAAAATAAAGCTAAGCTATTCCTTGCCATCAGTTTCTCGCCAAAAATGTATCTTATTAATCAAACATTTTAGTCAAGGGCGAAAATACTTATTTCCGTCGCTTGCTTACCAAAACAATATTTTATTTATTAAGTAAACTTATAATTTGCTAATTTACTTGTTAAATTCGCTTACTGGCTAAAAAAGAAATAAACATAGCAGAAAAGTAACTAACAGCTAATCAAATGATTGCCATTTCATGGTGGCACCAAAGAGTAGTATATTTATCAAATAAATCAATCGATAGCAGATGACCTTACGGCTTCTTTTGCTCTCGCTACTAAAATAGATCATTTATCAAGTAAACTAAGAGATAGTGAAGCTATTTATTAGTGCCACTTGCTCACCATAAAAATAATTTATTTGACAAATAAACTATTATATAAATAATTTCATGTAAGGCCATCGCTCGCTTGTCAAACAAATGTATTACTCGTTAAATAAAATAATAAATAGCTAAACTTCTTATTTCCGGTACTTGCTCGCTGAAGAAATTATGTATCTACTTGATAAATCTGAGATATAGATAAGTTACTTCTTGCCGTCGGTTGGTCACAAAAAAAATTTTTTTATTTATCAATTTAACTAATACAAAAGCTAAGCTACTAAGTTTTACCGCTTGCTCGTTGATCAGATAATTTATCTATCCGATAAACTAATGATTACCTAAACTACAACCTTCTGCCACTTGCTCATTCATAAAAAAATAATTTAATCATCAAATAAACTTAAGAATAGCTAATGTACTTATTGCTGTGACTAACTCGCCAAAAAATGTATTTATTGTCAAATAAACAAACAAATAGCCAAGCTGCTCATTGTCGCCACTTGCTCACAAAAAAAATAATTTATCCATTCAACAAACGAAAACTAAGGTAAGCTACTACTTGCTGACAGTTGCTCATCAAATAAATAATCCATTAAAATCTGAGCTACTTACTGCTACCACTTACTCGCCGAAGAATGAATTTATTTACTGAATAATCTAATAAAAAGCTGATCTACCCGTTGCCGTAACGTGCTCACCAAAAAATTAATTTAATTATGAAATGAACTAATAAATAGATAAGTTACTCATTGCCATCACTTTCTTGCCAAAAATAAAAAATCAAAAAGCTGAGCTACTCGTTGTCGTCGCTTGCTTGTCACAGAAATAGTTTATTTATAGGCTAGCAGTAAAGAAGCATCATAAGCTTATCGTTATTGGCTGACTCGTGATTCCCTGATCGAATACGCACCAGGTGAAACCCGATTTTTCCTAACAAATAAACTGCTGAAATTCTCGTTACCGACACTTGCTTGCCATAAAAATAATTCATTTGACGAATAAACTATTATACAGCTAATTTACTTATTGCCACCGCTTTTACCCGCCTAAGAAATAATTTATTTATTGCATGAATTAATAAAAAGCTGGGCTATTTACCACTGACGATTGCTTGCCAAAGGAAAGGTTTAACAATAAAAGGAATTCATAAAAAGCTGAGCTATTTATTGCTACCACTTGCTCGCCAAAAAATATTTCGTTTATTAAATAATGTATTAAAAAGCTGAGTAACTTTTTGCCGTTGCTTCCTTGCAAAAAAATGCTTGATTTAATAAATAAATTTATAAATAGCTAATCAACTAGTTGTCGTAACTCACTCACCGAAGAAAAAATGTGGTTCCCAAATAAAATAATAATAAGCTCAGCTTTTTATTTGCCGCTGCTTGCTTGATAGAAAAATAATTTATTTAATAAATAAATTAATGAATAGCTGAGCTTCTCATTACCGTCAAATTCCCACTATATTAATATATCTATTTTTAGATTTTGTTTTCTCTATTTAATAAATTAATAAGTAGCTACGCTACTTTTTGCCGTCTCTTGCTGATCAAATAAATATTTTATCTATTCAATAAACTTTCAAAATGCTAAGCTTTTTCTTGCCATCGCTTGCCTGCCAAAGGATCATCTGAGTTATTGCATAAGCTAATAAATAGCTGAGCTATTAATTGCCATTGCTAGCTCGCCAAAGTAATAGTTTATCCATCACATAAACTAATAAATTGCAGAATTTCTTACAGCCGTTGTTTGCTTGCCAAAGAAATAATATATTCATCAAGTAAATTGATAAATAGTAAAGCTACTCATCGCCGTCGCTTACTCGCCGAAGAAAGAATTAATTCATTTAAAAAACTAATAAATAGCTGAACTACTCCTTGCTGTCGCTTGCTCACTAAAAAGTTAATTAGATTATGAAACTAATAAATAGCTAAGCTTCTTATTGCCATCACTTGCTTGCTAAAGAAATTATATATTTATTAAACAAATTATTAAATAGCTGAGCTACTCTTCGCTTTCGCTTGCTCAGCAAAAAAATAATTTATTCATTAAACTTACAAATAGCTGGGCTTGTTATTGGCATTTCTTGCTCCCCAACTGAATAATTTATTTCTTAACTGAACTGATAAATAGCTGAGCTATGAACTGCCATCGCTTGCTCGCCAAAGAAGTTATAAATTTATTAAATAAACTAATTAACAGCTAATTTACTTATTGCCACTACTTGCGCATCAAGGAATAAATTTATTAACTCAATAATCCATCAAAAAGCTAAGCTACTTGTTGTTGTCGCTTGCTTGTCAAAGAAAAAAATTATCCATCAAATAAACTAATAAATCGCCAAATTTATTTTTGGTACTGCTTGCTTGTCAATGAAATAATATACTTATTAAGTAAATTAATAAATGGTAGAGCTACTTATCGCCGTCACTTGCTCGCCGAAGGAATCATTTATTCATTAAATGAATTAATAAATGACTGGTCTAGTTATCACCACCGCTTGCTTACATAAGAATTATTCTACTTACTGTTAAAATCTCCGAAACAGCAAGGCTTTTTAGACTGGCACTTTATTTCCCAGTAATTAGTTTAATTATTATTCAGAATGTTCTTGTAATTTTAGATTAATATATTCATGTTAATCTTGAGCAAATCTTACCCAGTGTTTACATAATGTTCATTTAACAGTTACCTGATTTTTTGTTAAGCTATTGTTGGGTCCAACTTTTGCATATTCATTATCAGGTGCAATCTTAACAGAGAAAGATTTACTGTAAAAAATGTGACGAAAAAAAAATCGTTTACTAAATTAAAATCATTAAATAGAAAAAAAAAAAAAAAAATTTTTAATAACTGATTTATGGTGAATAAACGAATATACAATTTAATAATTCGACTTACCCTCTTATTTGTCTCTATGTTTACCTCTCTATTTTTTATTTACTCTTTAAATAGTCTTGTCTTTGTCTTAACATCATTTCTATAGGTGTAGATCTAGCAATTTTCTTTTGATATATAAAGTTGTGTATAATTAATGTTTCATTTATTGATGAGCTCAAAGAAAAATTTAATCCCAATAGAGAATATCGTGAAAAAGGATAATGGAAGAAAAGAGTAAGGACAGATCCAGGTGTAATAAAATGTTTGTTATTTCTAAAAAAAAGTAGCTTTAATTTGTAAAAATGTTGAAATGTAACTAATACTTAAATTTGTAAAAGTAGCAGCTCTTTAAACAATTTTAGCGCAATAACTGTATTGATTGCTTGAACTTTAAATATACTGGCATGTATAGCAAGCTACAAAATATTACTTTGGAAGCTTGTGGAGCTACATAAATTACGAGAACACTAGTTAAAAGCGTTTTAATTACAATTATTGGAATTGAGCAGTTTGATCATCAATTTCAGCTGTATAGTCTGACTTAATTGGTATATTATTTGGTTCGGGTACTAATTTATTTTTGTTTCCAACTCTCATTGTTAGTGAAATAAAAAGTATAACTTCAAGTATGATATTATTCGCATAGTTAGCTACCATTAAACCAGAGACTGGGGACTCTACAGCATTACTTTCATAATATACTTCTGTTTGCATCATCTGTGAGACTTGTGGAAATGGGTTCATGCCATGAAATGAATCAACATTTTATTCAACGTTTCAGCAGATCAATGGTCAGCTCCACCTTACAGAGAGTATGCTATTGCCTGGCCATATGAAGTAGTACTCACAACCAATCAAGCTCATCTAGGACACTAAGACACATTTAAGTTTCCATGATTTGTTTGAGCCAATTAGCCAACAGTATCACCACCCTAAAATAAGATTTGTAGTAAAAAATAAGCATCACACAATAAAAAACAGAGTTGCGAAAAAAATTTAACTGCTACGTACTGGAATATTGAAATTAGGATTCCAAGAGAGAATTCTATTGTCTTTTGCATAACTGAGAAGATCAGAATTATAAGGATTCCAGGCAATTGATATTACTTTTCTTCGATGGTTTTGGAATGTTTTTACGGTGTGGTCGCAAATCTCAAATCCCACAGTTCAATAATTGGAGTTTAATCCTCTTCTGAAGCAAGAGACAGCTGTGTGACTATACATCAAGATGTCAGTGTACTGATTTTCATCTCACTTACATTTCAATAAAGATGAAGAATTGTTATGTTAAAATTTCTGATGATAATGCTTATAAAGGCTCTTGAATTGGCATCGGTGAGTATTACCATGGCTTAATTCTTCTTTGAATGACACAACGCTGTGAAAATGTTGAAGCAAGAATGTGTTGCACTGTAAACAACAAAATGCTCTAATGTCAATTATGAATGTTTAAAAAAATGTTGCCAAGTAACGTATCTCGTGTATTCCATGATTTATCCAGTACATCCTCAGGTGGTAAATTTTTTTGGGACTAGGAGACATAGGCTCATTTGTCCAATTAATATACAAAGTATTCATGTCACTATCTGTCGCACCAGAAGCTAGAAAATGAGACTGAAATGGATTAAAGTCCAGTGCTCTCAAAGGACCTTTGTGTTTGTCGGGACTGCTAATCAAACAGTTGCTGTCGTTCTCAAACATCTTGTCAGCAAAGTGAATCATTATTTTTCCACAATCATAGCAACTCACAATAATGCCAGCTGGATTCGTTCCGCCAGCTCCCCAAATTATTTTGTTAAATCTTGATGGCGAAAACAAACAAGACAGATGCGCAAATGATCCTTATTGGTTTCATATTCTGAACACGACTTATAATCTCCATCGCGCGATGTTGAGAATGTCCTCTGATGTTTTGTCTTGTCTTTTGGCAACGTTAGCTGATTACTCGTGCTGGGAATCTCGGATGCTAAACTTTTAGTTATATTGAGCTTGGTAAACGTGGCAGTGACAGCTTCTTCTGAACTGGCGTGTCCTCCTTCTTCCAGAACGATGGCTGGTATCGGTGATGCACAATGCTTAGATTCACTCGCTACCTTAGGTTTTTTCACTTGGAGAAGCCAATACACATGCCTCAAGTGGCTGGATAGTATGCTGGCTGAACCTCTGCAAACTAGGTATATAACTAGGAGTGTCACTTTTGTCAGGCAAATACAGTCTTCAAGACTTACAGTCCGTAGCAGCACTCTCCAGTTGACTTCTCTGCCTTCTTATGACAGTCAACACGTCAGGCAGCTCAGGTCTGCCATCGCTCAAACTTCTCTCATGTCGAACTTGCTACCACAATAACCACTGCTGATGCTGGACAGTGTTTGGTTTGAATTAGGAATTTTTAAAGATGAGATCTGGAAGGGATAAATTATTAGGAACTGTTGCTGGCTGTACTGCAGTGATAAGTATGTGATAAACAGATCCCTTATCTACATTTGTTTCATCGCAAGCTCGAATACTGTAAATGAAAGAAGATAATCAATTTCCAACAATTGCTTCAACTTTAATTGTTTTAACAATATCGACGTTCTTACCTTGTGTAATGAACACCTTCTGGCAGTGAACCAGCATCCATCCTAATGCCTAGGGCACTTTTGACATGTGCATCAAATCAACGTGGGTTGGAAAATTAACCCAAACCAGAGTAAATGCATTATTCAAAATGATTTTCAAGGAGGCATCTGCAACGTAAAGCAACAATTCGTATTATAATTTAACAAAGCTTTTCTAAACATTTGGATGTAATATTGCAAGTGTCTTTAAATCACTAAGCTAAATTACTTTAAAATAGAAACATACTCAAAATACGCACCTGCTACGTCAATAGCAATCTCTGCAATCTATTTGAATGCACTCGTCTGCTGAAACGGTAGGGACTTTTCCGCGACCTCGGGCTTGGGCATGTCTGATCAAACTAGGCCTTACTCTACTGAAAAAACTAGGCACGCATGATGAGTCTGATTGATTACTTCTAGTTGGCCCCGGGGGTGGCGCTGGCAAGCGCTCGGGGCCAAAATCTAAGGACTGAAGACCAACACTGTGCCAGGGTGCCAGCATACAGGTTGACGCTAGCGCCGTCCGACCATGCGGCGTTACCACGACCTACGTAACTTCTGCTGGCAGCATTTGCGGAATACACAGCCCCTGACTTTGTGATTGTTAATTGCAGTAGAGATCTTTTTTTGTACTGATGATGGAGAGGTGATTAAAAAGTGAATAATGTCTGTCTCACGATTATTAGTAAATTTTCGAAAGAATCTATTGCAGTTCGATCAGCTCCGAAGTATTTCCTTGTCCGCAGCAAGAAATTTAAAAGAAAGTAAGTGTGCATCTTTTGTATGATCTTTTGTTTATTAAAAAAAAGTGTTTGGAACATCAAGTTTCATTAATATATAAATCGTTTGAAATCTATTTTATGCGAATGTCGATTAAATTGTTCTGATTGTTTACAGTACGAGAAACCAAAATAGGTGACACAACGATAGTGGAAGCTGTTTATGTGCCCCAAGAAAAAGAAAACTTATTTTTGAAGCCTAAAGGAAACGGAGCGTGTTCTCTCTGCTCTACTAACGTTGATTTAAAGTACACAGTAAGTATTTATTGTAATGTGTGTAAATTTCAAACATGACACTTGTTACATTTTACTTTTGATATTGTAGGATGTTTTGATACTCAAGCAGTTCTTAAGGAAAGATGGCTGCATGTTACCCCGCAGAATAACTGGTTTATGTAATATCCAGCAAAAACGAGTTGGCATCATGGTTGAAATGGCTCGTAGAGCAGGTAAGCTTTATTTACTAGCAGCAACCCTCATTTTCCTCCTACGTTTATATAAGGTTGGTACAAGCTAACTGTCTAGTCCTTTCAAAATATAAGCTTGAAGCTTAATAAACGTAGATCCAAAAATGTATCCAGCTTCACTTGAATAAACTACTATCACCTTTTTTACTGTGTTATACACATGTATGGACATAATACATTTGTTAGAGTTTTCCCATGTATATGTGATAAAATATATTTATTGCTTCCAGGTTTGCTAGGTAGTCTTAAGCCAAGGCACAAACGTTTGTGGAAAGGACTAAACACTTACTACGATGAAAACACAATTAAACAGAGATATTATTAAATTAAGGGGAATCCAAAAATGTTTAAACTGTTTTATATAATCATTAAAAAGAATGCTGTTTTTATAATTATAATAAAATTTGTTCTTTATTAATTTTTCCTATCTCTTTTTGCTATTTATAAGGGCTGAAAAACACGGTCTGCCTTTTCATCTAGATATAGCATATATATAAATATAGTTCCACGTGTGTTTATGTAGTTATGAACAGTGATGCAACGATAAGAATGTCCCTTTAATTGACAGAAAGTGTCAATTTTACCAAACCAAATTACCTTATTATAATGCTGTTTAGAAATGTTATAAGGACATGTATTTATGAAATTCGCAAGTGTTCGTTGCATCAAAAAAGTGCAGTGCAAGTTGCTAGTGAAAAATGCGACATCGAAAGTATACGAAACATCGGTATACTCGCCCACATAGACGCCGGTACGTATTTATAAAAAATTATTGATGAACGTTTAATTTTCATGCGATTTAGGAGAACGTTTTTCATTTGTACTGATTGATTTGTCAAGTAAAAATACCAACAGTGTTATAACCTATTTATGAGTAGTATTTTGTACCAGTCAAATAGCTGTGGTCACGTTAATAATTAATAATTAAAAATCAATTTTTTAGGAAAAACAACAACAACAGAGCGCATGTTGTACTATTCTGGCACCATAGAGCAAATGGGTGAAGTTCACGAAGGAAGCACAGTTACAGACTTTATGGATCAAGAACGACAGCGAGGAATAACAATTTGCTCTGCAGCTGTTACTTTTAGTTGGAAGAACCATAGGTTTAATTTAATAGATACCCCTGGTCATATAGATTTTACTATGGGTGTAGAACAAACTCTTGGAGTGTTGGATGGAGTGGTCGTTGTGCTTGATGGCAGTGCTGGAGTTGAAGCTCAGACACTAACCGTTTGGAGACAAGCTGATAGATATTTCTTGCCTAGAATAGTTTATGTGAATAAGATGGACAGGCCTGATGCCGATTTTCAGATGTGCTTAAAATCTATGGAATCGAGATTGGATGCTGTCACGTTTCCAGTGCATATGCCTTTTAAAGATAAAAATGGGTTAGCAGGGTTGATTGATGTGATCACTCTGGAAAAAGTTATTTTCGATAAGAAGGCACGAGGGAGGACTGTTACAAAGACGCAACTTGTTGATGATGAAAATTCAGAACTTTTGGAAGAAGCTATAGAGCAAAGGAGGTATCTTACTGACAAGTTGTCTGGTGTAGATGATGAACTGGCAAATACAATTATTGAACAGGACTCGTTGGACAAGGTACCTCCTCAAGCTCTAGTTGATTCTTTGTACAGGGCAACAGTATCGCGTAAAGGGGTTCCAGTGCTACTGGGCAGTTCTTACAAAAATATTGGTGTTCAATCTCTAATGGATGGAGTAATACTGTACCTCCCAACTCCAAATCAGAATCAGTTAGCAAAATTGTACAGGAGTTTTGGTAAACATTTGTCAGCCAGAGTATTCAAAATCATCCATGACAAGCAGAGAGGTCGGATTACATTTTTTAGAGTGTACACAGGATCACTGTCAAAAAATCAGAAAATCTACAACGTTCAAAGGGATAAAACTGAAATGAGTGCAAAACTTTACGCAGCCTATGCCGACGATTACGAGGAAATTTCAGAGGTAGGCGCGGGTAACATTGCAGCTCTTACAGGCTTGAAGTACACAGTTACGGGAGATCTACTGACGAATTCCAGCTCTGTAGCAAGTGGTGTCAAAAAACAAGTGACAACCAGTGGCTCCCTATGCCCTGGAGATGTAGAAAAGTTATTTTCTATTGGAACAAGTGTACCAGATCCTGTTTTCTTCTGTTCCATAGAACCGCCTTCCCTGACTTATGTTGCGCCTTTAGAGTCAGCTCTTCAAGAACTAGAGATAGAAGATCCCAGTCTGCGAGTTAATTACGACTCTGAAAATGACCAAATAATTTTAGGTGGAATGGGCGAACTGCACATTGATATAATAAAAGAAAGAGTACGAAGGGAGTACAAAATTGACGTGGAATTGGGAGAATTGCAAATAGCTTATAAGGAAACTATTGTAAATCCAGTAAAAGACATGTACGTCGCTCAGCACGAAATCGCCAATTCCAAGCATGAAGTTTCCATGACGTTCTCAGTGGTTCCAGATTACAAGGGTAAGGACCAGCTCATTCTAGATCACGGCAAGGATTGTGCTTCCAATATAGCAGCTATACAGCAAAAGTACATGCTTGCCATTAAAAAAGGCGTCACGACAGCTTTCTTAAGCGGACCAAAGTTAAGCTGTCCCATCGTCAACACCGCCGCCAAGCTGCACCTTTTCCAAGTCAAATCAGGAACATCAGAGTCCATCGTCTCTGCTGCCGTGACTCAATGTTTGAGACAGGTAATATTAATGATTTAACAAAACAATTAAACTAAATAGTTTTATTTCTTCACGACAGAATATTTTGTGGTTGGAACTTCCTTTTTGGCTTCGCTCGGCTTCGTGTCCGTCAACACCGGGTACCTATACCTGTAAACTTTGTACATCAAGTTCTTAATTTCCTGCTTCTCGACAAAAGTTGCGGGCACCGCAGTTTCAGGCTTCTTTTCGGGTTTCTCCTTGACAGCTGACTTTTCGTACAAGTTGCTTTCATACTGCTTGAAACTGTCTCTGATCTGGCTCAGGTCCCAATTCGACTCCGAGCTCTTCTTCACCTTGAGCCTACTTTTGTCGGGGATGGCGTAGGGCTTGATTTTGGCCTTTCTCTTGAACTCGACGTAATCCTTGGGTGTCACCAGCGGGTTCCTCGACATGTGCTGGTCTATCGCCCTGTCCGATTTGGACTGGATGCTCTTCAGGAACAATTTGGTAAGTGTATTGACGGTAGGGGCGATGGCGTCCTTCCCGGGCTTGCCGAGCGTTTTTTTGGTCTGCGTCGCCCGCTCGATCGCCCTGATACCCCATTTGGACATGTAGTGGTCTAAAAAGCCCTGGTACAGCGCTACCGACACCTCATCGTCTTCGTAGTGCCTGTCGAGGAAGTGAAGCCTGCGTATCCTGCAGTTGGCGCATATCTTGAGCCTCGTCACCGCGCCGAACCGCGCCCCAAACACCTTGCACAGCTGGCCGAGGTCCAACTCGAGTTTGTTCCAGCCGGGCTCGAGCGCCAGGTGCATCTTCAGTGGGCTGACCACCGCTTTGGCCTCCGTCTTCTTTTTGCTCGCCTCGACGCTCGTCAGGTTGATCAAGTGGCGGATGTCATCCTTGTCGGCCACTTGCAGTTGTATCAACAAGTGGGACTGTAGGCTCTTTAGTATTATCACGAGTACGGGTAGCTTGACGTCGAGAATTTGATCGGTAGCGGGCGGACACATGATCCAGGTCTTTTGGCAATTTGCGTCTTCGACATCTTGGATTTCCAAAACCTTTGTTGTTTTATTTTTTGTTTTTCCCCCCAACAGACACGGAAATTCGTTTATTCGCCAAAATACATTTCGCTAATCATTTAGCTAAACTTACGCGTTCGTTGAGTTCTTTGTCGAGGACTCGTTGGATCGATCCTGTTCTTGATTTCTGTTTGCTCCAGTATTCTAGTGGCTTATCCCCGGTACTGCTCAACAATGATAGATATCCACCCTGCATTTGTTGAATTTTTTTTTTTCAATTTTTTTTTCTTTTTACTTTTCTATTTTTCACATCACGAATTAATTTTGACGGTACAACCTTAACATTGAATTTGGAGGATTTTGCCAAATGTCAAATAATACGTGCAGTCAATTGTTATTATGCATTTGCACGCATGTGTATATATATATATATACTCATCAAAATATTTAGAAATGTTTATTCTGTGCTAATATTAATTTAATTTTTGCAGCTAATGAAAAAAAGCGGTTCGATATTGCTAGAGCCAATCATGAACGTTGAGGTGGTTACTCTGGAGGAAAAGTCAGCGGGTGTTCTTGGAGATTTGTCAAAACGCAGAGGAGAAATTAAAACGATAGATGTAAGAGGACGAAATAAAATAATATCGTGTCTGGTTCCGTTGTCGGAATTACTGGGATACTCGACGCAACTTCGAATAATGACGTCCGGCCATTCTACGTTTGCCATGGAATTTAGTCATTACCAGCAAATGAATTCGCTTGCTGAGCAAGATGCTATTAAAAGAATAACTGGTTTTTGAAGAAAAATTAAGCGAAACCATGATTTAATCTGTAAATAAATAGTGAGTTTTAAGTAATTGTAAATCTTCTTCGGTACTGTAAATAAAAAATATAGTTGTTCTCATGGTTAATTTTTTTTTTCTTTTCATATTGTTTATTGTTTGGCTCATGTATACAGATTTACAATTTATTTGATATGATTTATGGCGTATGGCTCACAATACAGTGTAGGTATAGGTCAGGTAAATAAATTTTAATCGATGCTTAATAATTTCATGGCCTTTTATTGGCTACTCGAACTTTTCTACAAAATTTATTGCATCGCTCATGGCAACTTACAGTTTTAATTACACAATCATCATTAATCTCTCAGGCAGCGTACTGCAAAAATCGATGTCCCTGTAAGATTACAAAAGTAAAAAGAGAAGAGATCGCTAGTGACACTATTGAGAAGCTCTTCGAATCTTGTAATTTTTTTTTTATCTAATATATATGCGTATATATATTTCCAGGGAACATCGACGTGTTGCAAGTACGTAATCACACAAAAAATTAGTTAAATATATATTAATATTGCTCAAGGTCATGCTTAAAGTTCTCGTACATCAACAATATGTTTGTAAGGTATTATATAAAAAGATTATTTAAACGTTGTATACGTTATACTCGTCAAGACATACAAACGCATTGATTGCGTTGTGTGTGATGAGACGAAATCGACACAAGTGAGAACCTTGTGAACAAAACTACGCTCATAAAAAATAACTTTATTTTCATTTCACATTGCATATTAATCAGCAATTGTAGCACTTTGTAAGACAAATTTGTCACTCGGTTTTGACAAAATTTTTTTACTTTCATTTGTAGTTTCTTACCAGCTAAGATTAACCTTGAGCTAAATTTATCTTTTCTTACAAAATTATTAGCTCGTCGTGCTATATACGTAGTTTAAAAATATAAAAACTCCCTTATCTTAAGAAATGACAAAAATCTTACTTGATATAATTACTTCGTTTTTAAGATTTGTTTTTTTTTTTTCGTTGCATTAAAAAATTTTTTTTCCATTATTTTGCTTCTTATCACTTAGCACAAAATAGTTTTTTCCTTTTATTTGCGAATGAATCTCAACTCTGTGAGAAACTTTGCACTCAACTAGAAAAGGACTTGGACATTTTTTCGTGTCTTTTTTTTTTTTTTTTTTTTTTTTTTCTAATTCTTACAATTTAAAAAAACTTTACTGCTCAAGTAAAGCAATCTTGTTACTCGTTTTTCAAAGTACAATACTGAAAAATTGACACGTCCACAATGTTGCATCTTGACGCCATTGCAAAGGCAATATTAATATTTTTCTCACACAAGAGGTACGCAATATTATCGAACAAAGCAACGATCGAGCATTCGTTACAACAGCTGCGCTATTTCTTTTTCGATGCAGCTAAAAAGTTATAATCGCGCAACATTGTATCACCTTGCAACTGTAGCGAAGAGTCTCGCTGAACGTTGCTTCGATAAATAATTCATAATTCAGGAATCTCGGCGCAACGACGAGCGAGTTTAAGAGCATTTTGGACTCATCGATACAGCCACCAGTTGACATTACATCGCGCAAGAGTATCTTTATCCGACCAATCGCGATTATCATTTCGCGGGTTAAGAAAAAACTCCTAATAGTATACCCTTCTTCTTCTATGTACTGTTTGCAGCTCCAAGACGAAGGAGTGCACAGAAAAAAAAAAAAAAAAAAAAAAGTACAAAATCAAATGTATATATGGCAACGTCTCGAGCTCGACGCCACTGTCGAGAATGAACTAACGAGAACGAGAACGATCGGCTCATGACAGTGAGAAGAAGGGTATAGCTCTTACACAGGAATATAAACGTATAATAATAATAATAATAATAATAATGATAATAATATGCATGAGGGGACTTATATATTAGAGAGTTGTTTGATTAGAGAGAGAAATCAGTGCGCGCGCGCTCACTCGGGATCATCGTCGTGCGACCCGTACTCCATGTCCTCGAACGTGACGAGCGCCGAGTCGTCGTCTTCGTCGTAGTAGTCTTCCTCGTAGTAGACATCATCGACGTCCTCGTCGTCGGCCTGTTTGACCTGACGTCACAAGCTCACGAGTTTGGGCGGATTGGCATCGGGAGAGCTGAGGTCGACGGCGGACATGCCGGTCGTCGCGGAGCTATTGCTCATGAGGTTGTTCCTCTGCTGGTTCGAGCACGAGGGCACGAGGGGCGTCGAGACCGGCGTGAGCCCCGTACCGCCCTCCATGAGGGAATCAAAGTTGAAGGGTATACCGGTCGAGGGCGTGGTTATGGGCACACCGGCCACTTCGGAGATCGTCTTCATAAAAGCCGGCGTCTCGGCGGCTTTGAACTGGAGGCTCGAGGGCCTGGACTTGGGCTCGGTAAAGATGGGCAGGGAATTGGGTCGCTGGCCCGCTACGTCGACAAAGCCCATGGGCAGGGAATTTGGCCGGTTTGGCCGCGAACCACCGCCGTTGCACAAGTTGCCATTATCGTTTTGGTGGTGGTGGTGGTGTTGTTGTTGTTGTTGTTGTTGCTGTTGGTGCTGATGATGGTGGAGTTGTTTGATGACGAGGCCGTTATTGCAGGGCAGGTCGGAGAACTGTTCGGAGTGGAGCTCGGAGTTGGTTTCGATGTCGGGGACGATGATGGGCTTGATGTCGGGCGGGGACGAAGTCTGCCGACGGGTGCAGACCGGCCGATGCGTCTCCAGCATGAACTCGAGCTCGTCCCTTTCCGCCTGCAAGTTCTGGATTTCCTCCTGCAAGCTCTGTTTCTTCTGTTCCAAGCCCTCAGTTTCCTGCAACCAGGGTCATTCGCAAGAAATTCATTATCTCTCGTCCCACATAAATTATAAACGTCTACCCGCCGCAAATCACCCTCAAAGCGTTACGTAATTAACGTGCAAAAACTTGTTGCCATTTTCTTTCCATCAAAAGCGCGTTTAGTGATGCAAATTACATGTATAGGTATATGTGTATATGGCGTTAAAAAAAATGACCACTCATCGTGCGACAAGTAAAGTTTTCGCGTCCGAGTATCACACACATATATATAAGCAGCATCAAATTAATAATAATAATAATAATAATAGTGACAACAAAGACTTACAATCAGTAGGGCGTTGGTGTGGTCCATCCTCCTCTTGCGGCATCTGGCTGCAGCCAGCTTGTTACGTTCTCTGCGAACTTGACGTCTCTCCTCCTCCTCGGGCGTCATACCGACGGTCCTCGTAGGCCTCCTGCCACCCATGTTACGCCTCGAGGGCTGTGGCTGCTGCTCCTGTGGCTGTGGTGGTGGCGACTGTTGCTGCAGCAGCTGTTGCTGAGGCTGTGGCTGAGGCTGTTGGTGCAACTGCTGCACCTCGACCAGCACGTTGGTCGGCTGGAGTTGTTGTTGTTGTTGTTGTTGTTGTTGATGGTGGTGGTGCTGAATGGCGCTGTTTTGGGTCTGGGCGGGGGTGGGCTGCGATGGCTCGATCAGAGGTGGCACGAAGCCGGCCTCGCGGCTGTGGGACACGGGCTCGTTCGTGAACTCGAGGAAGGTCTGCTCGATCGTGCGAAGCGTCGTCGGGGTCAGGGTCGGCGTTGTGCGCGTCGGCACGCCGCTGTGCAGGCCGTCCAGTGACGAGAGCAGCTGCTTAAACAGAACAAAAAAGATACGTGTTAGTTTGTTAGTTTGTTTTTTTTTCACGCGTGTACCGGAAGTTAATTTTTATTTTTTTGTTTTTTCATTCTTATTTTTATAAGTACTGATTTTACTTTTATGTTGCCATCATGTTTGGCACACAATCGCTTACAAAGGGAATTATGAAAGATACTATATTTGGTACCTATATGTGTACTCCATCATAAATATAATTATGTTGCTTGAAAAACCAAAAGCACATTTTTCCGGGCGAAACGTGTAAAATGCTACAACAAAATTCTGTTCGTGGTCCGGTGATGTTACGTAGAGGTGAAGATCGCTTGTTTTTTCCAAAACGCGAGTTGGACTAAATCACACAGCGCCCAATTCTCGCGTCTACCGTTAACGCGAGTAAATAATATACCCACGCGAAAGGAGGGAAGATCAGGAAACTCGAGAACAGCGCCGGAAAAAAAGGAGCCCCCGGCAAACCTTCACCGATACAATATTTATCGGCTTCCACGTTGCGCGGACTACAATTGTCGTGGTTCCGTGCTTCGAGGGAGAAATCGATGGGGGGCCAAAAAAAAGTCGGGGCGAAGGAAAAACAAAACGGCGGAGAGAAGTGCGGAAAGGCCCTTCGGGCGAGCCAGTGACAGATGAACAAACTTAATTTACCCTCCCTCTCGACTGCCGTTCTATATTTCGTTCGTAAACACGGGTATGTGAGAATATTCCTACACAGATACCCTTTCTGGGTTTTTTTTTTTTTTTTTTTTTTTTTTTTACATGACTCAAGAATAACAAGAAATCGATCATATGAAAACCAAACAGTTTTTCAACGGTACATTAATTCAAACTAAATGTCATCGACACGCCACCCCACGCATCATTGCTTCACGATTGGATGATGTCTAATTTGTTTTCACTATTTTCCAATGAGTACAACTATACGTGCAAAATGCATTATACACCACTCGCTCGAATCCCTTGTTCTTCCTCACAATCATGCAAAATATATAAAAAGTCATACGTTTTTTTTATTGTCTAGAACGATTTGTCAAATGTAACTTGAGATGTTTTAATCTTTGCTACTCAACAGCTGAGTCTTTCGAGAATGACTCTGTGGTGAAAAATCAGAAAACAAAGTTAAATCCCTGAGGGCCGATCTACAGCAGCGTGTGTCGTTGGGAAAGAAAAGCGACAAAACGAAACAAACGCGCCACAATTGTGTTTCAACTATATTTTCATGGTAGGTTGTATATGTATATCAATGTAACCTCAGCCGTTCCAGCGAGTGATGTTATTATTTGTCGTCGGACGTACTTATCAAATGGCGACTCGTACCGGTAAAAGTCTACATACGATACGGAGGCTCGATAACCAAGTTCTTATCGTTTCACGGGATAAAAAGGCTTATTTGCGCTCGGGTTTATGCGTTTCGTTTTACAATTCACGCACACATTCATACGTATATACCTGCGTACGCGAGTATACACGTACACGTGTACGCGCATATGGCATCATCGGCGCAATTGGACATCGAGTATCGTTTCTGCACGTAACGCGTATACGTATATTTTTAGTTTTTTTTTTTTTTTTTTTCGACGCTGTCGATTCTCAGATTGAGGAAAAAAAAAGGTAGTAATTATGTATTCAGGTGGGGACGACAAAGTGCTACTCAATTTGCCGTTTGCGCAATTCACACTTGGCTCCGTAATTTATTGTTGTGCTTGAGAAACAGCATGTATTATAAAATATACACATTGGCTCAATTGTTCGATCCGTGGGCTAAAAAAATGATTATTAGAGCAGCTACACTCGAATTCAATTGTACGTCTTTTAGAAAAATCGAAACGACTTTGCGTGTACCAATGTTTATCTATATAGTGACGCCGAATATATCAATTTTCAATAAAAACTGCATTTTCATTTTTAAACGAGTAAAAATTACGTGTATCCCGTAGGGGGAGACCATATCACCCGCGACGTATCTATCACTCGGCAACAAGTGGAATAAACAATAATATATTTCGTTGGAAAAACTGAACATCAAACACCCCGAGCCGATGAGTGCATCGTTAAAATACACTTGAATATATGTATAAAGCAAAAACCCATCGAGGGATCCATAGAGTGGCTGCAGAGTCTCCGCGTACGAGAACTGGACTGGACGACGATGATGCTATCATTGCTAAATTTGCGCTCACTCATCTGGATCTCTCTCTCTCTCTCGCGAAGGTCGCGCCGAAGAGCTGCGGGAGAAAATTATACGCGGAGTGTACATATATATACATTTATAAATGGTTACAAGCGATTTCCCTCCAAAAGCAAAGTGCAAATCTCTGAGCTAATTTATATACATATACATGCGTCCCTCAATTTACACTCGAGGAAAAAGTGAGAGGAGGAAAACAAAACGTGGACTCTGCTTTGAAAATAAAGCGTGATATACTTATTCCGTTGGACTTTAACTGGAAGATCGGGCGATGGATTCTTTTTTTTTTCTTCTTTTTTCGTGATTCCAAACATATTAGTAAAATATATAGGTAACACTTGTCACCAACGAACACTATATAGTAAGTATATGGGCGAAGAATTTAATCAAATGATCGGGATGAGCTATATATACTGTCGGAAGGGAAAAGAGGTCAATTTCAAGACAGGCGTGTTGATGAACTCGCTCTCACGCTATACTTACATCCGACAAAACAAACTAAAATAGAGTACTTGGTAAGAGCCGAAGAATGACCGGTCAACAAAAGTGTATAGGTATAAGTGTATGTACCGATCGCCTGTCTGACAGATCGGAGATCGAGAACAGCTAAACATCAGGTATGTATACGTATCTGTTTCACCCAACGGATAAAAAAACTAAAAAAATCAAGTAAGAGATGGGATTATGGATATACGATACACGGATTCTTTCGGTGACGTCGCGCATACATAAGTATATACGTGCCGCGGGGGCAAGTGTCATCGCTAAAATTACACTCGTGTGTATACGCTATGGCCCGCACGGCGATGGCCGATCCTATAATACAAGCTCCGCGCACCCACGCGTTCTTTATATATTTTTCCGTTTTTTTTTTTGTTTTTTTTTTCTCGCTGCTGGCGCACACGCGGAAATTGCCGGTAGGCATATATACACCGCGCTCACGCACGCACGAAAGACTTATTACACTCAACAGCGAGTATGTTTTGTAAGTAAATGTATAGGTACAGCTTGCTGTGCGTGTTTATCTTGAATTTGAGCTGGATCGCTGTTTCAAGCTTACATACTTGTAGACTCAAAGTGCAACTGTGATCTAATGGTTTTTCTCTCGATCGAATGTCTTTACATATATATAGCTTCGGTTTTTGGGTCTTAATCGCTTTTCTTGGATACATTAGTTCGATTAATGGATTTTTAACAACTTAATTTGCGATGGAGAAAAAAAAAATTAAACCACTAAAAAAACATGTTTTCGAGGAAAAAAAAAAAATAACATCAGAATCGAGCAGTTGATAACGGATACAACGATAGGTCATTATCGCGTTTTATTGTACGGGAGTGGACGTATCGACGTTTAAATCATCGATAAAGAGGAATTTTGTCTCCGATGCGATAACGTCACAGCGTGTCTAAGTAATATCATACACGATACCCCGACATATATTTGTGCCACTCCCATCGAAAATGTCACAAGAGTACATGAAACTTCTCTCCTCTCTCTCGATGAAAAACTCATTTTGCGGCTCCTCATAAATAAATTAACGCACGTATAAAGTACGTACCAGCTGTACCAACACCTAATCTCTCGCGGCACGTTTCGACGCGATGTATTTATATTTCCGGTCCTTGAGCTGCAAGTACACACAAAATATGCTTTTTCTTTATTTTTTATTCGAGCGATTGGCACAAATGGATTTTTAATGAAACACCCAAAGTTTTAATTATACGAGCGATGCTAAAAAACGACATGATGATCACTTACTTGGTTCAACAAACCTTTCGACAACTACTATATTAGTTTATTGGCGAGTTGTAGCTGTAATGGTATATACATATATACTTGTTATAGAGATGAGTTGACCAAACTTTTTGGTTCATAAAAAACTCGAGAATTTTTAGCGAGAGAACGTTGTAAACATACTACATAAATTCAATCAAAACACTGTCCAAGTCCACGGAGACCCTCAAACAATGTGCGCCTCGCATCGCAAGTATCGCGCAACTTCAAAACATAATTACATTCCCCTCTTGGCGCGATAGTACATTAATTATACTTACCGAGAGCACATGCCTGTACGTATAAATATATACTTGCAACATATAACACGCTCGTGTGTAAATATAGTGATGGTCAATATCGACAGCCGCACGCGGCGTAAATAAATCGCAATTGCGCCGATTTCTCCCTCCCCCAGCAACTCCGTGCACTGAAATCTCTCCCTCCGCAGTACGGTAACACACGGAGAGAGATACACGCGCACATGACATGTGGAAGATTACGCGAGCTTCTTTCCGCGCGTAAACTTATTACGCGATGGAGTTGAATTGAAACTCCAGCGACACGCGCGCGGCTGCTGCGTACCGATTTTTCGATCGATCGCGTGGAAGAAAGAAAAAAAAAAAAAGAAAAGCATAATAATTAATCCAAGGTCCGCGTTGACAACGGGACGAACCGTTTGTCCCATAAGCGGGGAAAATTGAAAGTCACCGGAGGATCAGCTGTTCGCGTAATGGTTGGCCGTTCACCTTGCTCCCGATATATATTGCGAGCTATATAGCGTTACTATACATGTATAGGGTATATACTAGTTATAATCACCACCTCGGGGCTTGTTTGATCACCACATGTGTATATACGTTGTACAACGTATAGTTACGTGTACCTTTGCGTCGCACGTGACGCCTGAGCTTATCTAACTTTATTTAGCGATTTATATGCCTCTTTCTACTTTACGTAATTAAAGAATAATGACACTTGTGCGACTTTTCTTATAAAAAAAAAAAAAGTCCGTAATTCTGATGCTGCGTAAATGGGTACGGACTGTATAAACACGTACAGATGAGAGAGCGTGTTTTGTCACTCGAGAAGGCAAAAAAACGGGAGAAAGAGAAATTAAGAGGAATGCCTTGTAAGTATGAGGTGCTTATAAAGAATTCCATAAAAAAAACTTTGCTCCAGAGTCTCCAAAAAAGTTTTTTTTAGATTCACCCGTGGGACGGAGATGTTGTTTTTCTTATTACTTTTTTCTTGAATCTTTAAACTTTATATACAACACTTATTTGACGATATAAAAACTTAAGGCTTAAATATTATCTAGCTGCATTGTTTGCGAGAGTGTAAATTACGCAAAACTCCAAAGAAAGTGCTTTCAATGAAATTTTAATACAGAAAACAAATAAGATTTGACGTGTCACGTCTCCAAATTTGAAATATAAGACAACCAATTTAGAAGTTTACAAGTCTATAATACAAACTTCGAATTTACCTATACTCAGGGCTATAAAGAATCGATGGCTATTAAGAAAACATTCTGAGGTGTAAATTATGAATACGCCTGTAAGTATTATACGTTTTTAGATTTATTTTTTTGGATCTTTGCTCAATAGCTGTATTCAATAATCAAGGTCTGGCAGATTTGAGGCTGGAGTCAACTGGATTTGAAGTTTATCTTGTATATTTGAATTAGTAGTCCAAACTGTGCTGAATTTTTATTTTATGTCACCGGGGCTTGCTACTTCACAGTGCGAGATAATCTTGAAAAAAAAAGTCTATTCGTAAAAATTCTGTAAAGTTTTGAAGTGGCTGACTCTTTCTTTGGTTCCAACAAGGGGAGTGCCAAGCTTGTGTCTAAAAAAGGAGAAAAAAAATCTGTACTACAAATTGAGGCTAGTTATATACATATGTTACTGATAAAATTTTATTTTACTGATAAATCAACTTATAATCAAACATTTTTTGTGAAGTTCCTCTTTTAAGTATAATAAGTTGTAGCTTGTAACTTATTTTCTCTTTTCAGCAGAGTTACTGCTCTTTCTGTTCTCCTTTTGTCCTTAAGAAAGCACTCCTTATTTTTCTCCTTTTTTAGACACAAGCTTGGCACTCCCCTTGATGGAACCAAAGAAAGATTCAGCCACTTCAAAACTTTACAGAATTTTTACGAATAGATTTTTTTTTTATTCATTCTTTTCTCGAAAACAAAACAATAACCACGCAATTTTTCCATTTTTAGCATGGATTTTTATTCAACGAACTTATTTTATGGAACGTCACAAAAGAGCAAAATCAATAGAAGGAGTAAAAAAAAGTATAATAGTAACATGGATCTGTATCCCATAAATCCTCTTTGCTCCCCTCTAATTTCCCCAAAATAAACTCCATGGAAGGGTCGCTACATCACACATATGTGATGTTCGAGCGGTTGGCGCTTATTTTGTTTTTTTCTCCTCAAACTCCTTCTCCCAGAGATACACTTTTTGTATGCCTCTTTTCTCCAGCACACGAGCTTCGTCTATACTCTATTTCGTTCAACTTGTGTGTATGACACGGGTGAGCCCCAAGAAGGTCGTAAAGACGAAGTGAAAAAGTGAAACAAATAAAGTAAAACCGACGTGAACAGATGGATATAGAGAACACGTCGCACCAAATGCAAGGAAGAAAAAAAAAAAAAAAAAGAAACAAAGAGAGTGGTAAGTGTCAAAAAGTGGTGAGGAAAAAATGAGATAATTGGCGATACTCTTGAATCTTATTTAATTAAAAAAATTATTAATTGCCTCGACATAATGCACTCTGAGTATTCGTATTGGTGTACAAGATTTACGAGACAGAGTTTTCGAATCGTTACTCTTCGATTATAGCTACAAGAAATAATTGGCCTAAATT
Organism: Copidosoma floridanum; assembly: GCF_036245765.1. NCBI lineage: Eukaryota > Metazoa > Arthropoda > Insecta > Hymenoptera > Encyrtidae > Copidosoma > Copidosoma floridanum. Next base: position 32,608,229 of record NW_028321890.1, read on the forward strand.
TACGTGCGAAACAACAGCCAAATGGAATAAGCTTTTTGTCCGCAAGTGAATGAAAACCAGCACTTTTATTTCTTAATATTTTTTTATTATTATTTTTTTTTTCTACAGCGACAGAAACAACGTAAAATCAAAACGAGGAAGGAAGAGCGTGTAGCATAGTATGGATGTAAATGCAAGCAAGTGGCTGCATTTTATTTGCCGATCTATAAATAAACACCCGCACTCTCGGTCTAATCTGCCCGCTACTCAATTATTATGCTCTTGCTTGTACCACGTAAATTCGCGTCGTCGCAGAGAGACAAAGGGGCAGTAAGTATCGCGGCTTGCGAAACGCGGACTCTCCAAGTTAGCCGCCAATATTCACGAGAGGGGGAGTTTTTTGCTCATTACTTGGGTGCTTTACTGCAGCTCCCATAGAAATGGAAAACCCTCGGTACGTGTATATCAACGGAAGGAGAGAAAACAAAGGCGACATTGGAAAAAATATTTCACCGCGCGATTGTTTTGTAAGTCTGTTTACTATTTTTCCTCGGTACGATAAAGTCAGAGCGCTGATTTTGAAGGAAAGTCGCTTGGGTAAGTACAAAGGTATAGGCTTTTTGCTTACGTGTGCATGTTAATGACTTAACAGTACAATAAGGACAATCTCCAATGTCGTGCCGATGAATTTTCGTGCTCGACATAAATACGTATTTTCTAATGGTCTATATATGCATACGTATATAATATAAATATAGCGTATATTATGTGAAAAATATGCGCGCCAGCCAAAAAATTGGAAACCGGGAAGCCAGGCTGCAAGCGCGACTTTATTAATTTCATCTTGCACAGTATTGCGCAACGAGAAAAATAATAACGCTGGATACGGCTCTTTCGGATGAACAGAAAAAGAAAAGAGTCGCTCCGAAACACGTAAACAGCTGCCGAGCTTCCGTGCGCTCTCGAACTTGAAAATTAAATCGGTCAACACTCGGTCGCGGTTCTTCTTTCACTATTATATATTTACAATCACCAACGATTGGCTCAAGTAATACACAATTTTTTTTTTTATCATATACTTATTGGACTAATTAGATTGCACGAGTAATTTGGACTCGGTAAGTCGCGACTTCTATTTTCAATGATTGAATCATTGGACTTACAGGGAATCTGTTAGTAGGTACGAGGAAATGTTACCTCAATCGAGCGTCGCCAAATTATTCTTTAGAATTTATTTAGCTTGTCGAAATTAATACTAGAAATGATGTTAAGCAGAAGCGAATGTTGCTATTACTGATCGTGACAAAAATTTGGGGTATCATTTTACTATGACGGGAGAGGACGATTGGCTGAATCCGTATGTATTAAAAAACTGACACACGTATACACACACACTTTTTTTTTTTCAATTACCTGCTGAATGAGCAGTTCCTGTGCGAGAACGCTCGCAATGTCGATCGAGTCCAGAGTAGTGGTGGCCATTTTTTTATTAGTATCGTATTATTATTTCGATTTCGTATACGAAAAACAAATCGCTTATCGGTTTATCTTTCGTGTCGTTCGATTGAGTCAAGAAGAGGAATTAACTTGTTCGTTGTACATACAGTACATATACCTTTTTTTTTTTTATTGTTCGCGCGGATTTTCCCGAAATTTCGAACAGTAAAACAAAAAAAGAAGGGTTAGTCGTGCGGGAATTGCAAAAAAATAGTTCACGAATTCAGGGATTGGCAAATTAGTTTCGTCAACAGGAGCGAAAAGGTATGTACGTATGTATCCTTGCTCGTAATAAAAATTTTATAGGTAGGATATATAAAAATCGTAGTCGTCGTTGTTAATTCTTTCGTTTGTGATTATAATAATAATAATAATTATAAAACGCAGTCGTAGTCGGCGCCTAGGCGTCGTCGTCGTCGTCGTCTCGCGTGGCGTCCCCTTTAGACGCCTCCTCTCAACTGGCACGATCCGCGGCAGCGGAGAATCGCGTCGCGACGCCTACTCCTCTTTTCCCTGTCTTCGGCGTACATAGGAGATACTCACCCTCTTCCACGCGCCCGTATACCGAAATAACCGAGACGCGCGAATTTTCGCCAAGAGAGAGCGCCATCACCTACAACGCAGCAAAGCCTCGCTGCTCCGGTATACGAGAAACAACATTTTCATTGTTCCGTTCACGTGCTCTCATGCGTACGACTGTACTATTCTCAATGCACCCCTTTTTTTCCCCACTCCCCGGGAGATGATTAACGACCTGCCGGTTTTCTTTTCTTTCCATATATATATATATATATATAGAAAAATCGATAGCCAAAAAGCTGCAAAAAGCAAGTTTCCATCATCGAAAGCCCCACGGATGCAAGCTCGCCAACCATTGTCAAAGTTCACCGAGGCCCACCATATGACGGCCCTGACCTCCGTTCTACGTACCTGTACGGCAATGTGTACATGGCGACGCAAGTGGAATTCACAGAGCCCGGAAACTGCGTCGGGGGAAACGAGGCCGTAAGTTTGCGGTAATAAATATAAAAACTACATCGTTCGTCCGTTTCTCGAGCGACTAATCTCCCGACGACTGCGTGCCAAACTATATCGGGGACCGACGGCGAAATGTTCTAGTTTATGGACGAACAACTCCCTCGAGTGGTCCACCATATCCGGTAGTCGGGAAGAACAACGCAGAAACGCACGAGGACAATCGATAGCCAACCATAGCGCGTCAATGCCGAAACAGATAATATACGCGCATTTCCGCTTCTCCATGCATACACACACACACACACACACACACACACACACACACACACACACACACACTAAGTAATTCGGTCTCTGTAACGTTATGACTTTGGCATTAAGAGAAAAGGGCTTTGTGCACGTGTATATAAATATACAGGTACTATATATCATACAATAAAAGTTGTAAGGGGCTGTGTAATAATAATCCGCAGAGGTTGTCTTCGGTTCGAGCTATATACAAATATGTACTAATGGACGGGTCTGTTGACGCGCTGTAGGGTACACATTTATATAGAAAGTCACAATTCATGTTATAGGGCCCACCACCACCGCTGTGCGACAATATTACCTATATTATACTTAAGTATATAGCATTGGTAATTGTTTAATCTGCTCGAGTGATCGCGCAGACAAACGTGCGTATGATACACACAGGCCACGGCCGACTCGAGAAAAGCCAAGCGAGTGCATATTGTGCGCATTTGTACCTGTCACCCCTGCTGTAGGTGTACCTACTTTGAAAAAAGGTATCCTCCCATTTTTCCAAAACTTCATTTATCTTTTTGACCCGACGACAAGGCTTAAAATCCCTCTGCGTGCAGGTACCTACTTACGTGTGATTTTCTTATCGAGACACGCTCTTTCGTCGAGCCTTCGCTCGACTTGGCATGTAAATAAATAGGTATTGTATAGGTATATATACATATAAAACTCGAGATTCCTCACAACACGGGCAACAATAATCTGCTCAGGCTTTTTAGGACGCACCAGAGATTTTCGGTTTTATGGCTCCTCTTTGTATATTGTATATGCGTGCGGGCGCGTCGTCGTGTTACACACGTGTCTCGTGTTTATAAATATATATGTAGGTACCTATACTTGTAATATATTTAGAGGTGGACCCTCGCCGAGGAGCTCAAATGGAGAACAAGTAGGGAATTGTGGACGCGAGTGAGTTATGCGTCCCTCTTGTGTGTATATATATATATGTACAAATAATTATACGGTCGGCGGGTCCGAGTGTAGGGGGTATATACCCATGTATTGTGTATGTACAAAATCCTCTGTATCCCGTGGTAAGTATCGAGGACAAAAGAAGGATGAAGGAGTTTATAATTTTACGGCTTTCCTGTCCTCTCCTGCCAAGTCTCCTCTCGACCAAACGCGTTTCTGTGCGCTCGAATATGTGTGCGCTGGGACGGAAAACTCAAGTGTACGGGTGGTACTTGCGCACGAAACGAACGAACCCTGTTTTGCATCTTATGCAGTTTTATCAAACGTAAAGCACAAAATGTATTGCGATTGATCGCTACTTACGACTCCTGGCCATGATATATTTCGGAATCGATGAGAGCAATGATTGACGACACACCTGCCTATTTTACGCGCTTGGAAACGCCTCTCCGAATTTTATATACATGTATACACTTTGCGAAGCATAACTTGGATGTACGCCAGAACATGTGTATATATATATATATATATATATATATATATATATATATATATATTCCCGTGACGGCGAGTGAACAATATTACGTGCACGCCCGAGTATCCGGCCCATTTGCCGTCTTCTTCGACAATCCTCGAAAGCGCTAAGTACACGTTGTAATAACCTCCCGTGTTTGCTCGTTGAACGGGTGTGTGATACAGGAAACGCAAACGTCGTGCAAATACCACGTTTGGATTGTATAATTATTGCGCCGAGGCTCGATGATGAATTAAGTGGCTTTGGCATAATAGTATCGAAGGAAATCGAGACATTTGCCTATACGTGTTGCGTTGAAAGTTACAAAACTGATATACAACCCTTTGGCAATGTACCTACACATTGTACAATAATCGACTTTCACCCCTTTTTTTTTTTTTTTTTTTTTTTTATTACACTGGGGTGCGCTTTGTTTAATAGATTATGGTGCACATAGATTTTCGAGTAAACGAGAATGCACTGATTTTATGAAAGCTAAATATGTGTAGAGACCGCGTCGAAAAAAAAAAAAAAAAAAAAAAAAATGTTTTGAAACTGTCCAGCCGGCGTACATCATCGAGCCGATGATAACTCCTTCCGAGTGCAGATACGTGCGTATCGCTCCGTCCATACATCATGCGCTTATTCTCTTACTCTTTTTCTTTCCAACTCTCGATGCTTGAATGTCTCGAAACGCGTGTAATTTTATCGAGCGCACTCGACATTTCCTGGATGCGACGAATCGAAAGTGGAGAAATTTTTATGCCCAAACGAGGCCAAATTTTGAAGGAAAAAAAAAAACGTGTCACCTTTTCCTTATCTGGATCGTGGAGGTGCGAGATATTCGATTACAAGCTCAGAGCGCGTGCGCACCTTTTTTTTCAACACCACCACGACCGCATCGAGGAATTCCCAAACATCAAACACGCTCGTCTCTTGGAGGCACAACTGGAGTACCTATACCGTACGTGCTTTGGAAAACGCTATTCCTCGAGGGTTGGAAATGAAAATATTGCACCATTCGCCTTCGGCGATTGATTAACTCGAGAATGTCGCTTGTAAACATTGACCATTGCGGTGTTAAACAAAATTCATACTCGCACGCGCGTCGAAACGGTGCACAGTCTTCCAATATCCATCACCGGCAGAGAGAACCAGATAAATCATCTTTGGGGTTTTCGTGTACAACAATGCACCCCATTGAAATCAAGAGGGTATGGGGCTCGAGGTGGAGGTGAAGTTCATTTCCCCCGCAACGCGTCTGCCGATCCTATCGCCGAAGAACAGCTTATAACTCCTCCGACACCGAAAAAAAAAGGTAGGTATATTTATGTTTTTTTGTTCGCTCGCCTCCCTTGCGCTCGTTTGATCCCCCCCCTGTCTGAAAAGAAAGGAAAAAAAAAAGGATCCCCGTTGACAAAGGAGCCACTCCACGATATACACGCGACGCATCCTTCACGAATACACATATTATAATTCGAGCGATGACCTTAACCGCCTACGACTGGAAACCGCGTGCCAAAGGCGGGCATGTGTGTATATATATGTTTACCGACGGATGCGCCCGAACAAAGAGTCAAGGGGCGTCACGTGATCGGTTAGCGATTAATTTTTCTTTTCTCTCGTTGCCGGTGAATTAATAACCGGTTGATCCCGAGAACTCGCGTAGGGAAAGAATTTCCGTCCCGCTGAAATATTCGATTTAGAGAGGTAATGTGCTCGGGTTTCGAGGCGAAAGAAAATTGTTTCTCTTAAAATCACGTATACTCGGCGCGGCGGAAGGAAAAAAAAAGCACACGAGATTCCGAGTTGCTGAAACGTTTTTCTTCCACAAAAAACTAACGGTAGTATTGAAAAAAATTATTCAAAAAAATTCGCTGCACGGAAAAATCTACGTTGGAGTTCAATTGCGCAACAACAGCATACGTATCTCGCACGTACATGATAATCGCTCGGCTAAAATAAAAGGGGACAAAACCCAGAGACAAGAGAGGGAAGGAGCATCGGTGAAATGCGCAAAATAAAAACCAGGTCGGAATCAGCGGAGCGATGAGATAAAAAAAAAAAAACAAAAAAAAAAAATAGCGAGCGCGCGACCAGCATTACACATGTAGCGTGTATATATATTCTGTAGCAGCGACACGCTCGGTCAGTCAAGGTTGCGCGCCGCTCTTCTCCTCTCGTGCCGATAAGCAATCCCGGCTTTTCGTTTATTTTTTATTTTTTATTTTTTTTTTATTTTTCCAACGCAAATCGAGAGAAAATAAAACCTGTACCTACGTCACGTGTGCAATTATTAGCACACTTTAGCCTGTGGCGATCCTCGAGGAGCAGCTTCCACTATATAATATCATGGGGCACTATCTCCGCGTGCGGGCGCTCCGAGAAAACGAAAGTTTTGCTCATAAATCTGTTTGAACGCGTGACACAGTAATTTTACGGTCCTTACGCAACAGCTCTCGCGCACACAGGTAAACGCGCTCTCTTTGTCCCCGCAGCCAATGACAATAAATATACAATTAACAATTAATTGCAAGTAAAGCGCGTTGCAGAGAAAGTCCTTTTTTTTCCCTCCCTAGCCCGCTCGGCTCGATATTGTATATGCCGGAAAAGAGAGTCGACTCTCTTTTTTTTTTCCCTTTCGGCGAAAGAGCACCGATCGCGATGCATTAGCCGGTAATCTCGAAAATAATATTGCGGAGAAAAGGCCGCTAAAAAACTCGGGACGCAGCGAAATAAAAAATAACAACAACAGTAAGGGAAAAAAAAAAGAAAAAAACGCGGCGTACGAAAATATCGCTTCGCAGAAAAGCCTTCTTCTCGTCCTTCCCTCTCCCGCTCTTTCCTTGTGAATAAATCTCGAAGCGTGCAAAGAAAGAGAGAAAAAAAAAATAGCTCGAAGCGACGAGATGAGGAGGCAAAACTGTACGGGCAAAGTATTCCAATGGAGAAGTGGAAAAGCAAAAACAACAGCAGCTGGAGATGAGAAGAAGAAACTAAACGCTGCGAGAGATTGTGGCACGAGAAGGTAAGTATTATCATCGATCGAGAATAGAATTGTCGCGGTCCTTCGGAGATGATCGCACGCAAGAAAAGAAACGAATGCACTACAACGCGAGCGCGAAGGGAAGCTCGGCCTTCGTAACTCTTTGTGTGTGTGTGCGCGTGTAACTCAGCGCGAGCTAGATAGATAATCTCGGCATCGACGTACAATCCACGGGCAAAATCGCACCTGGAATGTACACGGACTTGAAGTACCCGTGTGTGAGTGTATTAGCGAGAGAAGCGCGGAGCTTCGGTGGCTCGATTGCTTTTGTAGTACGTGTATACGTACGAGTATCGGTGTTTTTTTTTTTTTTTTTTTTTTTTTTTTTAATGAGCGCGCAATAACAGTGCGGTGTGTGATATACACGACCGCACCGAATACGGAAAAAGAATAAAAAATGGAGAAAAAAACAAATTTCGCCTCCGTTAGAGATACAGGAGACGAGAGTCCTTGGCGAGAGAAGGGGGGTTAGAGAGACAAAGAAGCTACTCCGAGCTTTTTCCGTTCTTTCTGCTGCAGCTGTGTTTTGTTGATTGTTTTTTTCCCACGTACAAATCTTTTTTTTTCCTTTAGCGAGTGGACGAGCAAAACGAGTTTTTCGACGGATTTGAGCGTGCGGCTTTTCGTACGAGATTCCGCTTTGGCTGCTTTCAAGTTCGCTATTCGTAGGATCCTCACACGCGTACAGCAAAAAAATATAAATCATGCACAAAAAATTTTTTTTTTTTTAATGTACAACTTAGCAACGTATGTACTGTGGTTACTCCAACTTTGACCAGCTCTCTGGGGATTGTGAAAAGGTTTCACTTTGTTATCTTGAAAATCTAAAAGTGCCCCGGATGAGTCTCTCTCCCTCTGCATAAGTATATAATTATACCGGGGGCCAGTTGAGGGAAGTTCCTCGGTAAGTATAAAAAAGTGGGACACGCGCGTTAAAAAAAAAAAAAAAGAAAAGATCACCACGAAACGAGTCGTCGTGCATATACGTCACGTACGTGTGTAACAATCAATAGAGTACTTTTCGGTTTCCATGCGCTTTGTTATCAGCCAGCGTCTCCCGAAGATTGCATTGGCGGTCGAAGGTGTAAACGGAACAAGGTGCGCTTATCTCCGTGTATACGGGATACATTATACGTATATGTACTTGTCCTAACGGAGCTAACGTTTCAATTGAAAAACCCGCCCGGTTTACCCCCCCCCACCTCACCGCTCGGGTGTATCGTTACAACATGTATCTATATACTCTGTATACGCATTTTTTTTCTTCATCCGAACCAACTACCTCATCGTCTTTGTCTCTATTATTAAGAAAAAATTCCTCATACAATTTTGATTTCACCATTTCAAATGGAGTACTAAAATAGTATATAAATAGGTTTATGTATCAGTATAGGCAACAGGTGTCAATCGAAGCCTGCGGGGTATTATCATCGTGCAGCGGAGCGCCTAAATATATATATATATATATATATATATGTATCTACGTATTATATACTTGTGCAAATTAATTTATATCACGTGCGGCCGTGACGCCAAGTAGCGCAGTATTTGCGCGGAGAAAAAAAATGCACCGTGAATGTTGAGAAAATGAAAAAGGAAAAAAAAAAAAAAAAAAAAAAACCAGAGTTAAAACAAGCGTGCGCGCCATAAAACTCACGCAATCGCGGACTGAAATCGTGCAGATTTCTTCAAAAAGCCAGTGTTGTGTAGCATACAAGTGAGCGCGAGGCTGCTGTATAGAAGAAAAAAAAAAAAAAAAAAAAAAAAAAAAAAAAAAAAATACCCGACAAAGAACCGCAATTGAGGACTGGTGTGCACATATACGCACAAGCGACCAAGGACGACGCGAGAGACTATACCACTCGGAATCCATCCGCGGAGATGACGTTCGCGATGGATATTTCTAAAAAAAATACCGCGTTCAACCCTGTGTATCCCCCCCACCCCTAATTTTATATAAGTATATACACGGGCACACAGTGAGACAACCCAGTGCAGGACCCCCGAAGTATCGTGGGTACCATTTTCGTGCCTATATTGTTTGTTATTGTTTCAGAAACTGTGTACTTTTTAACCAAAATATTGGTCCATGAGGAAGATACCGAAATAGAAACAACGAAAAAGTCTCCAGTGGCCATCACGAAGCGTCGACCTAAAAAACAAAGTCACTCGCTTCTGAGTACACGAGTGGCATCACCTATAACTTTTCTTCAAAAACAGGGCACCAAGTATATCGTTGAATAATTATATGCACTGTGTGGCACGTCCCGTTTTTCCATACGACATCATTTATACATAAACATTATCTGGATAAACAGTTAACACAATTTGATGATCATTTTTAGTCCAAACAATACATGTCTCGCTTTCAGAGCGGATGCATATTCTTTGAACGGTGCCTCAATACCATATTTATATTGTAAAGTGTATTTTGCGTTGGGCATTTAATATATGTAATGTGGCCTCAAAGCATACAGTAATAAAATACATATTGTGAACTGCCATCGTTTGGGTGATATATATATATATACCAGTGGAAAAGTCCGGACGCCGGACGCGTCGGTAATTTCAATGGGCAGTGCAAGCTTCTTTCAAAACAAGCGGATCCACATACACACACACAGGTACATTTATTCTGATATCTCAGAGCGACACAGTTCAATCGAGACCTTCAGCTAACATATATAATGTAACACATATACGTATTACTCTAACAATGGATCTCCAAGACAGTGTCTGGCAGCTCTCGGTGCCGCACACGTGTATATACATATACAGATGTAAACTAAAAAAAAAAAATAAAAAAAAAATACCGAGATTACATTTATTTTTATCTCTTCTCTAACAAGCCGTCGGCAGATACTGCAGCAAATGCGAGAAGACCGATTTCCAGGAAGCTTGCATCGGCACGCGCGCGACGCGATTCGCTCGACCGATAGCTTATCATATTCCATCCGCTCGCGCTTGGGCTAATATTAGATCAATCGCGATGAGTAATAACTTTTTTTTTAATTGATTTTATTGATTTCTTTGTGTCGTTTTTTTTTCTTTGGTAACAATTTGATGCGATTGATTGCCTGCAATGTACATCCCTACGATTCGTGCATGTGTATTTATATAGGAAACCGGCCAGTAAAAAGCCCCAAATACCGTACTCACCGAAAATTCTCACGACGCAAGCTCCGGCTGCTCCGCAAGTCTCTCGCGACCGACAACAAGAGGCGCACAGGAGAAAAACCGTCCAGGAGTTTACCAAAAGAGTATAATCATACGCACACTGGAAACTCCCGCGCACCCACTATTTTTACGAGACTATACGCGGCGTTCCTGGCCGAGACAACACTGTCACGACTCCGAAAAAAAAAAAAAAAGGCTCGAGCGCCGAGAGAACGAAACAATAAAAGAAGAACAGGAGCGGGGGCAGACGTAGAGGAAAAAATATATATATATAATCTGGGCTCATATGTGGTGTACAAGCTCCGAATTGCCCTGACACGGAGCGACGGCAAGCGTCGTTCCAACCGCACTCTGCGCGAGTCAAAGTGACACTGACAGTGGTCTGCTACTTCACTGGCTGGCGCTACTGCCGCTCGCGAGAAGCAGCTCTCCTCCGGCACGCATATATATATATACTTTTTGTTGCTTTCCTCGCGATAAGTGTATATATATATATGCGTACAACGTGGTGCTGTCATCGTTCCGCTATCACCACATGGCCGGTCAGCCGAGCCGACCCGGAGATGCCCGGGATCGCACGAAGTCCTGCGCGAACCTGTATTATTTCAACGGGGAATCACGCGCTTTATTTGCTATGCGTGGAACGAGGAAAAAAAAAAAAAAAAAAACCCGAGGGAGATGAATAAAAAAACTGAGAGTCCGTGGAGCAAACACGAGGATGAAACTTTGAAAGTCTGTGCTAATGAAAAAAAAAAAAGGCAAATCACAGGATATATTTCAAACGAAGCACAAAAAAAAAAAAAAAAAAAAAAAACGAGGTCTGCGGAATGCACTTTGTGAATAAATATTTCGAGCACGCCGTTCGCCCGACCAAACTGAATTATTTCTACTGCGGCGAATGAGAAAAGCCTCCGTAAATAACTCGCCGCGCCATATAATGGAAATAAATATACACACTTATGCATGTTTGTTTGTGACCTACTACAGCGATTTCATTTTCACTTAGAATTTCATTCGAGCACATTATATTTGTCGTAACACATCGCGCTCGGGTGTGTAGCCGCAAACGACCGTTATCGGTATATTAACCGGGAGGGTGTATAAATTATACAAATTACTCGTTAACGTTGGAAAAAGTTCCTCTTATGACCGATGGGGGCTATCGAGTCTGCGCGCGTGAACCAAGTGTTTTTACAATCACTTGGAATTCCGCGTGACGCTTTATACGCGTTCGATTGGTGTTTATTTTTGTCGAAGACGCGCAATTTGATGTAATAACTCGTTAATTTTTTTTTTATTTTTTTTTTTTTGTCTCAAAAGTATATTTCACAATGTGACTCAATCGACGTATTTGAAAACTCGCCGAATACATCCGATTTTCCAAAAAACGTGGAGAGAAAAAAAATAAGATACGTGATGGAAAGGAAAGGAAACGGGCCCGCGATGCCCCCTCCCTTCGCTCGCGATCAAAAAAACCTGTGACGTTATGATATTCCGAGAAAACTCGATGTCACAAAAATCAGGAGGAAGGGGGCATACCCACACCAACATCGACGTCGCGTCGGTGTACATTATAATATTGCGTCACGCTGGCTTTTGTGCAGATTAGCGTATACGCGAAGCGGCTCGTAAATTCAATTAAAATTATCGTCCGTCCAATATCACCCGGCCATGCACGCGCTTATTACACGGTTACGTATACATACACAATATCTTTATTACGCATAATTCAATTTTACTGGGGCCCCGGCAAGAGAGTTCGCGTTTTTAAGTACGTATATACATGTAACAGCGCAGCAGGAAGAGAACAACGCTGTATAAATATATACATATACGTAAAAAGCAGCGCGCCATGCGGGAGCCCTGATGAAATTTATTCCTCGTTTGCTCCCCTCGCGTATTCACAAACTTTTAATTATCGTGTGCCTGTACGATTAACATAAATATGAGCTTTGCCGGTTACGGTAGCGTGTATAAATATGCACACCCGGGCTTAAAAAGTTTGGGGTATTTGAGCAACTCAAATGTTTCTTGCATAGCTCCGATGGTCCATCGTAAGGGATAAATAACAAAACGCATTTCAAACGACACGATAAGTCACGTTTGTGCACCGAGAAAATAGATTATAAAACAAGTTACTGTACTGAGACAAAAAAATAATAATAAAAATTATAGAGAAATTCCAAGAAAAATTACCATTCCGTACATAGTCAATCGAGTGGAAGCAGGTAAAAAAAGGAAAAATTATTATTTTTAACAGAGAAATTTATTGTTTTACCAGTTAAAATCATCGTTCGAAAAGTAAAAGTTAAATTTCTATGCGAGAAAGTAAATTTTATTAACTGTTCTAACCATAATTTTTATTATAAAAACAATAATCTTTACTGTTCAAAATAATAATTATTTCCTTTCTTGTCAACTTGTATCCGATTTACCGTCTGGAATGGTAATTTTTACGGTTTATCTGTATGAGTCCACTGTCTAGGGGCTTTTTACTTTTGGCAATCTGATTCTCATTATTGGCTCAAAAAAGTAAAAAAATCACTTTACGTACGATAAAAAAATAAGTGTACAACAATAAAAAGTTTCTAGACAACGGAATCATATATCAGCTTTTTTATGACTTTTTTTTCTCTCAGTGTGCGAGAATAATGATAAATTTTCCGAAATTGCGATACGAACTGTATCTTTTGCGACAACGGAGTTGGATTTTAAAAATACGCGCGACGTAGTTATTATTTTTTTTTTCCTCAAGTGCTCGAAAACTGCCCTGTTTCCGGTTCGGATGCGCAGAGAATTCCACTCGCTGGTATAAACTCGCATCGGGACCAAGTGGGTGTAGTAAATGTATACACCACCAAAAATCCAGGATGAGCTTTTAATCCACATCCTTATACTCCAGCCCGAAAATCAAGCCCATTCGATACAAATTCAGCAAAGAAAGACAAAAACAACACCCGAGTGCAGAATATATTATATTAAGTTTAGTGCACGCTCGAGGTAGAATAATATAAAGAGCAGAGTTTATTAATTTGCGACACGGCGTTGCTCAAACGACAAGTGTACAGTACGCGCCCGAGGAAGGATATACACCGCAATTAACAAACAATGACTGCTGTTGCCGTCGTTGCACCGCAAGTGCAAAGTAACAGAAAGAAAGAGAGATAAAAATGAAAAAAAAAAAAAAAAAAAATACTCGTTCGCACACAAAGATCACAAAAGCTCTACACCCAAGCTGAGCCAAAGCGACAAAGCCATTGTTCCTCTGTTTTGAGAGAAAACTCACGCACCGTTATTAGGTACACGTATATACGTGCCGCTTAAACCATTATCATCTTTTTCGGGCGCAAAGGCACATAAAAAAAACGTATATATATATACACTTCGAGGACACGCCCACGGATGGACGGCTTTCTTCTTAACGGCTATTTGTCGTCTTTGGCCAAAAATATGTCGGGCGGAGGAAAATTGTATTTTTAGCGGGTGCGCACCCGACGATGGTTTTCCGAGCCGGTGACGAGGACCTCGCGAGCGATTGATCGAAACAGGTGTGTTATTGTCGGGAGGCTGTTGAACTCGATTTTCGGTTTGAGCGGTTCACCACCGCGATAATATTTTCACGCATCGGCCGCGGTCTTTGAACTCGGTCCTCCCTCGGGGCCTCCATTGGGAGAGAGACGTCGGTAAATACTACTCTTCTTATCTCATGTTCAGGGGCGAGTGCAATTTTAATGACAATTACGTGCTTACGAAGTCCCACGGTGGGTCATTGTACATGCGTATCGAAACATTTTTTTTTTGTTTTTCATTTTTACCGCAAAAGTGGGTACCAATATGTATAACAGCGAGACATTCTCTTGTACGGATTGCCGCGTGTGCGTATATATATATATATATATATATATATATATATATATATATATATATATATATATATATATATATGCAGGCTCGTTAATCTTGAATTGGCAAGTATAATTGTCGGGAGACACGGAGAGACGATCGATGCATGCAAGGCGACATTGACTGATTCGCAGAATCTGCTAGGCTATACCGCTTTATATTACCTGTTTTCGTTTCTTTGTCGCAGTCCGACTTTTTCATTCAGTCGATTGCGATTGATTTATCTTGATCTTGAGCGATACTTTGATACTACTGGTTTTATTGAAAAAATAAACTTGTCATGTCAATGAAGCACACTATTCTGATATCGAAAGGAACAAGAGAAGGTCATACATTTTTTTTTTTTTTTTTTCCAAGGAAAACAAATTATTTCGCATTGGCCGAACTTTACACAAGAAATCAGTGGCAATTGACAATTGAGATAACAAAAGGATAGTGTGTGTAACAGGTATAGTTAAATTTAAAAGATGTCACGCTTCGAGGAAACATTAAATATTAAAAGTAGTGAGTGCAGGTACTGGAGTTGGTAACAGTTGCACTTGATATCAGCTACACAATTTATAAACAGATGCCAGCTGTGGGAAAGTATCACTCGAAAAACAGGATTCCAAGTGTTGAAACAAGAATATAATAACAATGATAATGAAATGCCTACTGTATGATTAACCTATTGGAAAAAAAAAAAAATGTTACGCGGAAATAATCCCTGTTAACTTTCCCTGGACCACAAAATAAAACGTAATTAGGTTACATTATACGATGAAAGCGAGAGAAAAATCTAATGTTGCAATTATAAAACGAGCCTCGGGGAAAGAGACATTATAGCTGCAAGTGCGAAAATTAAGCCGACGGCGCGTGGCGTCAAACGATGCGCGAAGGGAAAGAGAAGAGAGATGCCGTCGCGCTCGGACTGAGATAAAACACGAACCCCGGCGCCAGCTATACTATCATATGTGTGGGCGTAATTTTTATTTATTATTTTTTATTTTATTTCAATTTTGACGCAGTTTTTATTGCATCCCACTTTGCTACTTATCGCAAAAACATAATTTTGAAATGAAAAAAAAAAAAAGAAACCGTCGACCTGATTTCGCATTGTTTACCTTGTTGTTATCGCTTATCGAGCGACGCGTATTTTCCGCAGACTCGAGAAAACAAAATCCCATGTTTGCCAGGAGGGACAGAAAAAAAAAAAAAAAAAGAAATTAATCGAAATATCCGACAGACTGTCAAAGTCGACACTTGCGGTACTTTCCCGAGATAACAGCAGCAACAACAACGGAAAAGTTGAATAGTCTTCCGATGCCAAATAAAATATTAATGACGCACAAAAAACAGTGTAAGCGCACGCAGAGTATTTTTTACAATACACAGTAGGTATACCTACGGGGAAAGAAAGTCGATTAACCTCCATTGGCGCTAATTGGATTTTCGCCGTTACCACATTTTTGGCGCACAAAGAGAGATGGAAAAAGAGGAGGTCGAGCGCGATCGGGACAAAGGAATCGAGGAGGAGGTTGTCGAGGTGAACGAACGTGCGTAAGTAACTATACACATGTATCGACCAGAGAGAGGTACATATCTCCAGGGAAGAGGAGACAGGGGGAGAGAGCCCCCGTGAAGGAGCGCGTGCATCGGGGAATTCCCGAATTGAATGCGTAACTAAGTAGTAGCCTGCGTTGCGCGTCAGCATACCCATACCTACACTTGCACGGAAAAAAACGGGCCTCGCGGGGGATTTACAATTTTGGTGATGCTTGATAAGCACGACACACACATGTGATTCTGATATAATAGCTGATACATCACGATTCACACAATAACACGTGGATCTTCGCTCTATATTTGCCTTTCGAGCGAGCCATTGCGCAATTAGGCGTAATCGCATTATGCCAGACAAATCAGAAACAAAGTTGTCATCCTAATCTATTCTGATTTGTGGAAAATTTTTACAGTTTACAGATCGATGTATCCATTGTACCTATATGGATAAGCGTATAAAGTGTATGCTTAATCGATAGGCTAAATTTATATAAACTTGAAGAATAAATCGTGCCTAAAACGCATCTCAACCCTCATGTATATAAGTAACTACATGCAAAAAACACCGATGGCCATCACACGCAGAAAGATGTGTAGAGATGGGGGAAAAAAGTGAAGCAACCGCACGCAATTTAGAATACCTGTCGCTGTCCACGCGTAGCAACCAAGACGATCGAAACGCATCGGCTGCCTCCTGCGAAGAGGACACCAAGTGTAGTATCCTAAATCAAAGACGGGGTAGGGGTTTATTCACGTGGGAGGTTACGGAGAAACGGAGAAAAAAAAAAAAAAAAAAATGGAACAAAAAATGCCAGAGAGTGAGAGCGCTCCCGGGCCCACTTTCTGCGGCCTGACCTGCTCTCACTCTCTCTCTCTCTCTATGTCCTTGTGTACAGGGAGGCTCCGGAGAATTCCTGAGATGTGACGCGATCGCGAAGGCGTTTCCGTCGCACGCTGACCGCACACATACATACCTACAAATAAACATGTGTATGCGTGTGCTTTTCTTTTGCTTTTTTTTTTTAAACTTCCAATAAGTAACGCTGCGCATATAATGTATCGACTGCATATTACGAGGCTGACTGTATATGCAGCTTCGTAATGCGTGGAGATTGCAAGTCCACCAGTAGCCAAGTGCATATTCTGCCCTTTGAATGATAATCCGATGGTTAATTTGGTCCATCTTTTCTTTTTTTACGGTATAAAAGGATGCGCATACGCGTAACTCAACCTCGATCTCTACGCGCATTGGGTGATAATTTTGAAAACGAGACGTAACATCGCCGCGAAACGCGGGGGCGTAAATTTCCAACGCGATGCCTAAAAAGCCGCACTAAAATTCGCTCGCATACGCGAGTACTTCCATGGGTGCTACGGGGTCCCGGGTGACGATAAAAATCACACACGAGAGCGGCAATAAAACGGAGTACGCTCGACCCCCTCCGCCCTTGTTTTGCTCTCGAATATTATTCGGAAGAACCGCGCTGGCTCTTCTCTCCCTGCGTTCCCACATATGAATATATAGAGAGAAAATGGACACGGACGCGGTGCCTCCGAGTGAACGTAGTGAAGCACACACGAGCGTGAGATATTATTCGGTGATTTTTCGAATCAAGCTCGGATGCACCGACATCCATCTTCATATTCATACGTATAAAAGACAATGTTTAGCAACACGGCTGTATACATATACATGCGGGCACGCGATCGCGCTTCTACGCACATAATGTCTCCATGCGCACCCTCTACTTACTTTTTCTTCACGCCTGAGTGTTCGTTTGGTCGGTCTTTCTCCCCCCCCCCCCGGTTTCGATGCTCACTCGGATGAATGAAAGGCACTCCGTCATGACATCTCGGGGCGAGAAATGATTCTTTTGAATGTTACGCCTGAGGGGGCCATCGACCGCTCCGTCGTTTCACTGAGTACCGAATTTCTCAAGGGTTGGGTGTACACGCTGCATCCACACTATATGATTATTATACGTGTATACACAAGCTTCTTTCCTCGGAGCGACGGGGGACGTAATATAATAGTGGTATCCAAAATCTTCACGCGTTCGTTTTACTCTGTACTATAAAGATGGGTATAATAATATATCGTGTGATATGATGAAATTGAAAAATTTATCTCATCCCGGTGGGTTGAAGTATTATAAATTCAAGCAGTGATGTGTTTTACGTTAAAACATCGGTTGGTACATCAAATGCGCGAAGCGATGATCGATCAATTAACTTTCATGCGTGCGGAGAAATAATATAAAAGTGGAATATCCATTTTCAACGTGCGTGTGTGCACGAAGGCAGAAGAATATTACACCTCGAGTGCACGTGTGCAGCTGCGATCACACACCTTGCGTTAATAAAAAAAAAAATGCGGAAACGTGTGTGTACGTATACCAAGTGCACGCGTTGTGCACACGTTGCTATGTGTATGTATATGCAACGAGGATAATTTGAATAATGAAAACAGGCGGGTATAGGTATATACATGCGAACTGTAACTCGCGAGACAAACGGAATTTGTTCGTGAATAAATGGGCACGGTATTGAGTGCCATTTTTTGTTTCCAATTGACTTTATCATTAATACGTGGGTGTTTTGTACAAAAATTCGTGTTTTAATATCCGAGAGTACCGCGACTCTCCGCGAGAGAACAACAATTGCAAAACGCGCTCAATCGGCATTGTTGTTTGCAAGGGTGTGTGTATATTATATTTCACCTACTTACCGAGCACACGTGTGGGCTTATCAAAACTCCCAAACGGTACATTTGGGACGAAAAGGAGCAAACAAGCGAAAAAAAAAAAAAAAAAATCCACGCGCCGCGAGCGCTTATCCGCCGATAAGGAGGGGTGGCGAAAAGAGGCGAGAGAGTTTGTAGGTAGACCGGCAACGATTCAAAGAAGCCGCCGTCGTTGTTGCCTCGACGCGGCTGCAGTGCGCGGAAATCGCGGGCTTGTAAAGGCTCTTAGCGGGCGGTCGGTCGCGTGGCGGTTTGCTGAAACCGCGAGCTCGCAGGCGCTGATAAGGCACGCGCGGCAATTAGTCACGTGTACGTGTGTGTACCTATGGAGTTGGCACATTTGCGAGAGGAGGAAAAAAAAAAAAAAAAAAACTGGAAAATCGCAGAATCGTGTAGAATACACGTATAAGTGTAACTAATGCAGGTTTCTCGAGGATAAGAAAAAAACCGCATTCGTATGGGTAATATGTACGTAATATTGCAGTTCACTCCATCGGGGAGTGCAAGAGAATTTCGATTTGTGCACCGACAACCTTGGCTTAAGCGCTCAAAGTGGGTCTGGGTATATTGTATATTCACGAGAGGGCTACAATAAAAATTTTTCTTTGAATGGGTTCAAATAGAGTCTCTGGGACGGCGAACTCTATTGTTCTTGGTCTGGAAAATGACGCGTTGGTCGTTAAAGTTTAGGAAGCCATAAATATAGAAATCAAACCAACATAGTGCATAGCGTTATAGCTTTCGCACGTAAAAGAGATTAAAAATTATCTAAAGATCTTGAAGACAAAGCAATAACCGTCGCAACTTTATAATGCAAAAGTGAAACTTCTCACCCTTGGATCAAGTCAGCTTTCTCTG
Organism: Copidosoma floridanum; assembly: GCF_036245765.1. NCBI lineage: Eukaryota > Metazoa > Arthropoda > Insecta > Hymenoptera > Encyrtidae > Copidosoma > Copidosoma floridanum. The sequence continues at coordinate 32,627,681 of NW_028321890.1, forward strand.
TTTCTAAGTTCATCAAACGGGTGGTCAGTAACTATTTTAAATGAAAATCTTTTAGTGTTATAATACGTGTCATGATCAGAAAATTTACCAACGACCCGCTCTCAACAAACCTCGTAATTGGCAGAAGAGTATTTATCCGGTGTGTCAACAGTAGTTTCTGCTTTACCGACTCGCCTCATTTATAAATTTTAATCATCAATGAGTTTAAAATTATTTTAAAAACCAAGAGAAAACATACATACTACACATACATACATACTATGGCACGTGTGGAACTAATAATAACTTTTTTTAATTTTAAAATATTTTTACGCTTAGCCTTGTACTATATGTAATGTAGCGAGTCGTAAAGGCGATATTTTAAATTAAACAAATAACAAATAGGATTTTGGGGATAAGCTCTTGCCGATATGTTGGAGTTACGTCAAAGTATTATTTTGACAATTACCGAGAAGGTGGCTGATAAACGGTGAGAGTTTTTCCACGCACGGAGGCACGAGCTCACTCCAGGGAGAGCCTATTGATTTCCAGAAAAACTTTCATCGCTCGAAATTACGGCAAAAACCGAGATAATACCTGACTCGCTGTATATCATCCATACAAAACAAAACTCGTTAATGATGGCCTTGGAGATAAAGATATATATTTGGCCACAGTAAGACAACGTCATTATATTATAGCGTCATCCCAAAAGAGAGAAAGTACTTGGCTGAGACGCTGACGTAAAGAGGCGTGTGGACGCGCGTGGATTAGTACATGCACAACTTGCCTCAGTGCGAAACGGTTACATTTCGATGGAACTGACCTCCCGTCGAGGTCACCAAAGTCCCGCCACATGTGCGAGAAAGAATATATTAACATACTTTTTCTTTCCATCCGAACTGATGCATTATAAATAAGACATCGACATACTCGCGGTTGCTCGATCGGCCGATCGGGACGATTTGACGTCTGGTGCCATTATTGTCCTCTTATAGCTTCGTTAAGTATCGGCAAGACGAAAAATTTGTCTCGTACTTTGCCGCCCAATCAAATCTTTCAACCAACGTGACATCTTTTTTTTTTGCGCACGATCGTCACCAGAAATTCCCTATACGCATAAACTGCTGTACCGATCACGATCTCCCTATATCCTCCGAAATCCCTGTCAAAATTAAAACCATTCAATCATCGCGATCAACAATATTAATAAACAACCAATGAAATAAGTAACCACGTGAAGTTAGAAAAAACCGGAAACGATTGAATCACGCGTAACAAGCCTGTAATATAATCACGGCTCGCGCAGATGGAACAAATTAAGTTTCATTGACTATTATGAACTACAGTATAGCGGAGCCGCGTCATCGCCTCGAAGAGACAGCATCCACGAATAGGTACTATGTATAAAGTTCACGTAAGTAAATTTGGTACGACTCCTCGATACTCTCGAGCGCCATGCATATAAACTCGTGATGAAAGGAGATTGTGGTGGTACTGCGTGTATATACACATTTGTCCGGTCATTCATGAATCGATGGCTGCGCGGACTTCACTATGCGCGCGAGCGTGTATATTGAACTAACCAAGTGGGTACATCAACAGCAGCCGGGAGAGCCTAAGTATATACCCATAGTAGTGCCCTTATTAAAGGAGCCGGACGTAGAGCACTATAATATATGTATAAAAAAAAAAAGTATATACATGTTGTGCTCGCGATGCGGTGACTCACGTGTTATAAGCGCGTGTGGAGTAATGTCAAAGAGAGGCGACGAGCGAATCTGAGGTATAGGCGCTGCGGAAATAGACGGCGCCTATCTCTCTCTCTCTCTCGGCCAATTTGTTAATATACTGAAGCAAAATATGCATACGCGAAAGCTATAGCATTGGTATCCTCGCTTTTTTCCTCCTGCCTCTTTTTTAAATTGTCGTCTTTTTTAATTGGCGTTTCCGGTTGACGCGATCGCAGCAGCAACAAGTGTTACCGAGAAACGCGGAAAAAAGATTGTTCATTTTTTTTTTCCTTCGCGACATCATCGTTATTGAGAGCACGTTATCGATTCGAGTTACTAGTGACCCGCGCCGCTTATATAGATTTCATCCATGATTGGAGTTGTACAACAGTCACGTGTGTAATATTGTTCACGATGGTACACTAAGCTTATCTCCTGAAATTAATTTTTGTTATAGCTTCCTCCTTTTTTAAAACTCCGATTCTGATGGGTAACTTAAAACCAAGGCTTTTTCTTCAATTAGTTTTGGTATTATACAGCAAAGCACTTTTTTTTTATAATGAAAATGTTTAATGTTCCGATTCAATGCTACAAAAAAACTTTGCTTGCAAGATACATCTATACAATAGAGAGCGATTGCATAGTGTTTTTTTCATTTAAAAAAGTTTTTTTAAGTCTTAGTTTTACTCTAAGGTGATTATAGACGATCCAGTGCATAATACGTACGGATACACGATACCAATGATTCCTAGTTGAGAAACAATTTGTCAATTCGGTTTGCTCCGTCGTTATCTTTAGATCAACTATTATGTGGTACGTGATGTTTGGCATTCCGATTGAAAATCTTTAATTGAATACCGATTCAGGTAGAAAAAAAAGAAAAAAACGAAAATCGCCACATTCCTAGGCGTATGAGTCACATCATTTTTTTATCAATGAGGCGAAGCGACAACTCCAGAGCAGAGTTTAGTAAAGATAATAACTACGCAACGAAGCAACAGTGTCGGGCTGTTATCACATCAGCGAAACTTTTATTATTAAGGAAAATCCGAGGACTGAGTCATCGCTGCGTACCAATGCACACAACTGTAAAATATTATGATATACTTATCTTCTCTCGCTCGTTATCTGGGGCACATGATTAGGTTTAATAGATAATTCATGCAAATAAACAATTAAATTTCACTAAACATTCGATGTGTTTTTAAATACACAGAAAAAAATCGAAACGTCATAAAATTAATTTTCTATTTTCGAGCAGACCCTACTTAAGTTTTAACCGTCTCATTAGGTAAGCGCTTGCCACGGGGGTTTACTCGATTCTTGTTCTCCTTATTTTTATTCTGGGGTTCACCGGACCAGAGAGCAACAACTATTACATGTTTGCTAAAAGAAAAATTGCCAAATGTTTTTTTTTTTTTTTTTTATCAGAGCCTGTACGAATGCCGATTTCCTGTAAAGTTTATCAGCCTTTTTCCAACGTTAATTCGCAACACCAACGAATTAAAAAAAACTCAAAATATCCAAGAAGAAGAAGAAGTGATGAGCTTAATGACACACGCCTCCAACCACTTGACGGAAGAAAAGAAAAAAAGGCGTTAGACGACACGGGACGTATATACCCCCGGAATCCAGAGGGAAACAAGAGAAAAAAACTCGCGCAAATTAAGAGAGCGAGCGCGAAAAGAGGAAAAAGGGGGAAATTGTCGCTAATAAAAACTGATAATATCCGAGCGAGGGCGCGCGCCACGGGATTCCTCCGTGGCTATATATGCTACGAAATAAAAAAAAAGTGGGGAGGGGGTGTGTAAAACAATATCCCCGTCGCTGGCACGCGAGTGATATCACCGTAGCACGCGTGAGATTTGCGCGGACCGAGCGCCAGTCTTCAATTCGTTCATTCATTCATATACGCGTGTACACGGCGACGAGGAAAAGTCGTCGTCGTTCGAGCTAAGCCATCCTAATTGACGACGCCGGGGTTAACGAGCGTTAACTCCCCGTTTCCTGTCAGATTTAAGTAACTGCTTTCCATCGCGTCTTTTCTTCTTCTTCTTCTTCTTCTTCTTTTGCTGCTACTGCCCTCACTTCCACTCTTTTTTCTTATTTTTCCATTTCGCTCCGTACCGAGGATATACCTATCTACGTCCCCTCCCCCCCTCCCTTCCAACCACATTTTTTTTCTCTCTCTTTCCAGCTGCACGCGGGTGTCCTTAATTAAATGCCGTGTCAATGCGTTTGCACTTCATTGATTGTCAAGGATTTTCTCTTCGCCGTCTGGACGAAGACGATTTAATTGGCGCATGCACAAGTAGTATACGGGGGGGGGGAGGCTCTTTCTCCGCGCACTACATATACAATAGCTCTTAATTGAACGACGCAAACTCGATGTAGATATATTATGTTTTCGTGCTTGTGCGCTTTTTTCGTCGTCATCGTTTTTCCTTTTGCGCGATCGTCAGATATACCCACGCCGGGAAAGGACTATACATTTGAATGTAGGTTACACGGACACGTGTGATGGATATTTTTTTTTTTTTTTTTTTTTTTCTAAGCCTAGGGTTGCAGTCCATATACTGTTGTGGTGAAAAAATATTTATTTGCAACAACCACCGACCCTTACACAGCTGGGCCGATAACAATTTTTCCAAGGTCTCGCGAATGAAAATGAAAAGCCCCCTAATGTATGTATACCTTTCCAGTTTGATTGTCCAATAAATCGCTATGCGTGTCCCTTCCCATAAAGTTTCACCGTAAAAACTGTGCGACGAAAAAACTTTATCCCGACGTAAAACGAGGCGCGCGAGGAGGGGGAGTCCGATTTAATCGGGGGGAAGCGCAGCTATAAATCCTCGATTCGGCGAATAAAAGCGAGGAAGGAGGGGCCCACCGAAAATTCTCTCCCTCTTTGGTCGCGTGTGCGCGGTGTATAGAGTTGATGTAAGCGATTGCATAATGGACGACGGGCGGCTTCTTCTCGGAAGCAGCGAGGCCTTCACGGCACTCCGTGTGACGTCGCGCTCGGTAATTGCAATCAACGAGGGCGTAATAGGTGCACCTGAACTCTTCTGGTTTTCTCGCGCTCATTCGCGGCAAGCCAGCGGCTAGGTGTGCGTATAGGTTCAACAGCTCGTTTCGTTTTCTTTGATGCTTTTCACTCGGAAACAACAGAGTACAAGATGCTAAGCAGTTGGATTTACTCTAATGGCGGATTTTTCGTTAATTGCACGAGATAATAATATAATCAACACACCGAACCAACTGCACGAAAAGTATTTCTGGAGTTACAGAATTACTTTTGTACAACACCCGCCGTTGTGACGTGTTTGCCCTCCCGTGAGCAATGATTTGTTAATGAGATATTTTTTGTTCATGCGTAGGTACGTGATAAGACGCTTGACGTAGCTTGAAATGCAATTTTCTCTACAAACAATTATCGTGAGTCAGCTGTAATTAACGTCTTTCGACAACAGTTTTGAGGCGACACGCAATATTTTGGACGAGTAATGCAACTCGATCGCAAACCAATGTGTATACCATTTGACTCGAACGATCTTTTCACTTGGCATTTTATTGTAATTTTTTTCTGAACGCATAAAAAATACAATTTTTTTTTTTTTTTCAAAAAAGGTATCCATCTCGAAAAGTTTGGCGTGCACGACTATTTGGGAGATTGAACGTATTTTAAACATACTGCGCTGTTACGTAATAATATTAAAAATTACGGTGATACAATTGACGATTCGGCGGAAGGAATGTGTAACGCACCGTCCCGGCTTTTGCCCCCTAAATTGATTTTAATTGGGTTTATAAATGGAAAGTGGAAGACGACGGGCGAACCGCTCGTTTTGAGGGTCTCGGTTCCACCCTCCGGCAGCAAACGCGTACTCGAGGTCTGTACTCTTTTGCTCTCGACGAACGTAATTTCAATTTTTAATGGCAATCGGAAGCTCTCGGGTACTTTTGGCCATCGTAAACCACAAAGCGTAGAGTTCCCAACTTTCACTTTTCCCCAAAAATGGATAAGTAAGCGTTTGCGCTTCGGACCAAGTCGCGTTCCAATGTATACCATTATTTACAACTCCATTGTGATTTCAAGAGCATCACAGTCATCAGAATGTCACGTACGCGTGTGCGCTCGCCAAGGTCGATCTAATTTATGGATCAGAACAGCGGAAGGCGTGAAAACTTCCAGTTCAAACTCGAAGCAAATAAAACTTAGCACAGGTAGCTAACAGCCCGTGATAGCCCCATTGCGTTTTCCCCGAGAGCAAACGGCCCGGCCCTATCATTGTGCCAATCCAATGTTTGTTTTCATACTCTCGTTGTTTTCGGATACCACCAGAGTTCGGAAATACTTATACCAGGACGACGAAATTCAATGTGCTCTCTATAGTGCTTTTTGTTTGTCTTTACCGATAACCATCACAGAGCCTCTTAGTTCTTTTGTAAATTATAACAATACTTCGCGGGAACTCGAAAACTAATGGTTTTCAATTTCGGTTGGTATGAATTAGGAAAAGCGCGCTGATACTCGTCAAGTTTACACGCGACATTGACCTCTTGGCCGCAAAGTTTTTATTTCATGGGGAAACTTTTTGATTATATTTCACTGAAAGGCAGCGATTCGACTGATTACTGACTAAAAATTCTGTTGTTAAGTATTCCGTGCCACCCTCATACTTTTTCATCCTTTCATCCCCTACGAACTTTAGCCGAGACAAAATAAGCAAAAGGGGTCACAAAAAAAAAGGGACAAACGTGGAAGAAGTTAGAGGAGCCCTTACCATGTTTTTGTCGTCTCCAAAGTCCCACATGTCCATGGTGTTGATAGTGGGCGGATACAGGGAGCACATGTAGTTGTACTGCTCGTCGGCGTAATTGTCAAATAAGACCTCGTTTGGCACGAGCTGCGACATCTGTGGGCCGGTTATCTTCACCTCCGTGACAACAATCCGGCCGCGGATTCTCTCGCTCGGTCGAAACAAGTGATGAGTCGTGCAAGAGGCAAATAAATGCGCGCGCTGTGTCGCGCTTCTTCCAAACGATACGAAATCAAACTTTCAACGGATCAACGATAATCGTCCTTTTGCCTACCGGTGACCGCCACTTGTCAATTAATGACCATCCAGTTCTCTCAAAATGTTTTGATTGTAGAAAAAACAAATGTTTTTTTTTTTTTAATGTTTTTAAAAGGAACACATAAAGTACACAGATTGTCCAAAAGTAACAAGAAAAACGAGCGACACGGAGTGCCTCCCGCACAGGTCTGCGTCGTTTGCTCACTAGACGAGAACTGCGCTACAGGAGTTAACGCACTGACTGAGCCGAAGTGCCGAACAACGTGACCGTCCGAAAGCTATATACCATACGGACGTGGGGCGCGCACGACTCTACCCATATTACTCCCCCACCATCAGGAACGAGAGATATACGGTATACCCGCACGCGCGTGCCTTTTCTCTTTATCTCTCTCTCTCTCTCTCTCTCTCTCTTGGACGAGCGTGCAACCACTGGCTGCTGCTTTAGTGTGTAGGTATACGTGCACACTTGTGGGCACTTTGACTTGGCTCTGCCAGCAGCGCCAGTCGGTGGTAGTTTTGCTCGCAACTGTCGTATATACAGGTATAGCGATAATAGGCGTTCTCGACTGATGTGACGTCACTGGGACAGTCCCCTGCTCTTTTTTTTGTTCCCCCTTTGGTTCGTTGATATACGTAGTTTCGCGCGATAGCGACTCCCGCAGCCAATCGACGAAGAAGCGAGGAGGAAAAGGGTGGGGGAGGGTTTCATTTATCAGAGCTAAGGAGGGAAAGAGAGACACGTCGTATACCTACGCGCAACCGATTAGGTTTTGATCCGAAGATGATAATGAAGAAGAAGATGGTCGGAGGGGAAGGACTTTCGGATGTACACGCTTTCTTGTGCTTGTAATAAATTAAAATTTTTAAATGGCTTTATTTTTCTTCGGTTGTTTGTATATACGGTCAATCGGATGTTTAATTCTCGACAATAATATTTAGATGGACACTTTCCGAATGAATCACAGATGGTATTAGGTGGAAAAGGCGTTTGAGCGCTGTTTTCCGCGATAGTATGTACCTACTTGCGAAGGTGGGCACGTTGCACCCAAGTCTCGGTGGAAAGTTTACGCCGAGAGGGTAAATATTAATTTGCCGTCAACACCGTGTTTTGACTAAAAATGAAAATACAGGAGGAAAACCGATGCGATTGATTAATAAAAAGTTGCCCAAATGCAAACAAAACGTTATCGCAGACAGTGCGTGAAACGCTAATCGGTAACTGTAATGTATACGCGTCGAAGATGAAACAATAACACACGGCTCTTACCAGCCTTGAATTGGCAGCAATGCGTTCGGTTGGACAAATAAACAAACCAAACGAAACACACCAAAATGAAAACATGTTAAACTTACGGTGCAAAAAAGTTCGACGACCTGCGATAAGTAAATTTTGAGGGCCTCCGACCTCGAGTTACTTCCTTCCTTTTCTTTGGGAGGAAGATTTGCTGAAAAATTATCCCCGAGCAATTAAATATTAAATCGATGAAAATAAGGGCCTAAAAAATACTTTTCCTCCCACCGAAGGACCGCAAGTACTGCGGGATTCCCGAGCCGTTGCATCAACCACATCTGGGATTCCCAGAGTCGGTCGCGTATGGCGAACAGTGAAAGCAGATTATACGGGATTCTACGCGCAAACCATAAACAAGAACTTCTTGTTTTTTCTTCTTCTGTCGATCCAGGGTAGGGGAAAGTATGTATACAAGACAGATTACATGGTTATTTTCCGGTGAGTAAGTGCGACATGGATATATTTTTTGTCTTTGCTTGGATAAATCAACGGATGATACAACGTAAAATATACTCCATCGCCGCACGCGGTCATTGGGCCATTTTGCGCACGAATCGTTTAGTTAGATACGCTTATTGAGCTAAGATAACCCCCACTTCGGCCACTGTATTTGTTTCCAACGAGAAACTTCACGCAACGCTTGATTTGCGCGCATAGTAGTGATACGTACCCCTGATTATCTCTGTTTTTTTTTCCCGACGATTTCGAGGCTTTCGTATCCGTACAATTTCAACAACCTCCCGAGTACTGCTGGAATTCAGAACTCTCCTCGATCGCGTTGATCAACTCGCATCGTCAATATCACAGACTTATCGAATCGCAATAACGGATGCACGATGTCTGTGTAGCAGTACAAAGCTTAACTCGCGATACGAAATATATCAATGAAAACCGAAAATTAAAAGACTCTTCATTCATTGTGGGGTTTCAATCAGTCCAGTATAAGTATAGCAATTGCAGGGCTCGCATGTGAGGTGGTCAAAGCTATGTGAAGAGCAAACTCTTTTTTTCTTCTCTAAACGACGAGCGAGCGGCTGAGACCGACAATTGCCAACTGATTCTTAGAAGGCAAACTCTCCAACGGACTGCAGTCCAACGGAACGTTATATCCGAGGCTGCATACATAAGTTATATTTTTTGGTATGTAATGGCGCGCTGTTAACCATTTGTTCATGATGCGCAGTGCAAAATCCGATGCACATGCACTATGCAGAAAATCCGATGACACGTTTCGTTTTGCCTGAATGAATTCATCGTGCCTCTGCCAAAATCTTGAGCTATACGTGAATTCCTAGAGCATATTTTCTCTGGCTAAGAATACCTCGTTGACAAAGCCGCCTTCCCTTGTACATTTGGGAATGTATAAATATTAAAAAATACCGAATCGAGTGGCCATCATCGCATTTCGTAACTCCCCGTGCCTATGCACGAGGAGAACTTTATTTATAAGGTTTTGATAAATATTTGGGAATGCCACACATCGAAGCCCGATTACAGTTGGCTCTCGCGTTGAACGTCCACGTGTGCCGTACGTGCACTGCGTCGTGGCCCATTATTGGTAGGTACACGCGTGTATAATACACTGGATACACGAACCGATCGCACATCGGACGAAACAACAATGCTATACAGTTGACGTTATGCCGAAGCCAGGAGAGGGACGTTTCTACGATTATTTATTGTTCTCGGGAGGCAAGAGCCGGCTTGTCAACTCCGATCGTCAACCGCTCGACTGTTTACTGAACCATACGGGCTTCTTGTTTGCTGTGAGAAAGATCGGATGACTGTTTGGCTTTCCTCGCCTCTATACGCATAAATCGCTCTTTATAATTGGTAGTGTGCTCCGACATTACATTATAATTTAGGTGTATTTACACGATTGTCGATCGAATGGATGAAATTAATTTTTTTGCTGTATTTTGCACGTACACGAAGAAAGGAGTTTTGTTCTGATAGAGAGAGAGTCGACGTGCTTCTTTATCCTAACAAATTATGAAAATAAAAAATCTTGTTTCGCTAAAGCAATGTTGTGTGTTTGTTTTGAATTCGTACAGTTTTCATCTCAAAATGCAAGAGTCAATCAGCAGTCAAGTGGTGATTTCTCCGTGACTTGGAATGGGTGTCCTCGGAAGGATATATTCCTCGAGCATCATCGTTGGAAACCATTCCAAGTCTCGACGTGTAACACGGGGAACTGAAAAAACCCATCAGACCTTGCATTAGGCTACTGCAGCGTACCGTGCATTTCCCAACCATTAGAGCCCAAGTCCATTATCGCGAGATTAGACGAACGGTACGGTGGAAACCCTGTGGGTGATGGTACACTTACGTGGAAAAGAAAGAGAGGGCAGGCGAGCGAGGTCAGTTTGGGGTAAAAAATGTCTTGAGAACTACTGTTTACTGATTTACGACTTTCTTTTAAGATATTTTCTCTCCTTCTTTTTTTTTCCACGTCCATTTAAAAAATCGATGCCTCGTAGCATCCTCGAACCAGTTGCGACAACTGCAGCTCGTTTTTAAAATTCCAGGGGACATTGCGGTAATGCTCCTGAACGAATTGTCGTGTTTTTCATCGTAAAGTGTAATTTTAACCAAAACTCAGTTTTAGACAAACAACCCTCTTTTTTTCACTGTACTATTCCAATCGTGCTACACCTCTAACGCGTACGAAGATAACTAGATACTAAAAACAAATCATATTTAAACTTCAGCACAAATATATTATACTGTTGTTGTACAGAGCCCACAAACGTATTGATGCTCGAGAAACCTTGAGAGTCCCAGCGCGTGAAACAAATCCATATGTTGTTGATACAAACTAAAGAGATTAGCAATCAGTATTGTTTTTGCAACAAGACTTTATTTAAGGAAATTAGTTTTCCAAACTTGCGAAGTGTTTAAATATTGAAAAAAAAAAAAAATTAATCTCATTCACCATATCAACCATTACAATTTCGGAGATGGTTGATTGTTGAGAAAAAAAAAATAACAACAATGAAAGAGAAATCGGTTCGCGCGTGATTTCTCTGTACATTTTGTCCAAGTTCGGGCTACAAAAGCGAGCTTTGCGTAAACAAAACTATAAAAAACAAATAAAAACTTTCGCAGCATACCAGAAAATCGTCTCGAAGCAGTTTTATCGCCAAACACGTGCTGCTGGAGCGACAAAAAGTTTTAGTAACATGACGTATAGCATCTTTTGATGGTTAGAAATAATAATTTGGTGCATCTCAAGCGCAAGCTCGTGAAAATCGATTTTAAAGTTAACTGTTTTCAAGTTCCAAAAATCGAGGTCAATCGACATAATTATTACCTCCATATGCATATGCGCAAATGATAAAAAAAAAAAAAGCGAATCGCCCATGAACACAAATATAGTACGCAATTCCGCAAGCCGTCGGCCACCAGCTCTTTTCTGCAGCGCTCGTCGCGTCTTTTGTGCCTCTGTGAGAGACAAAGGAGGGCGACTTGTACGTAACAATGTTATTCTTTCTTTCCATTATGATTATTATTGCAGCTACTTTTTTTTTTTTTTTTTTTTTTTTAATACAAAAGAAGCGAAGAGAGAGAGAGAGAGAGGGAGAGAAAAGGAGCTTTTGTGGGGTTAATCAAATGTTTGTGGGCGAGCCAGACGCAAGCCGCATTTTAAAAGAGATACGATCCTTTTACGCTTTCGTCGTTACCGAGTATACAATAAAGAAATCGGTGCGTACACACACACACACGAGCAAAAAATACTTGCATTCTCCGAACGCGATAATTAATACTGATTGTTGGATGGGTAATGAGCGCACAATTAATGGTGAAAGTGCACATACATGACCTTCTTTCATCCCATCTGTCTGTCCTTTGCGGTCGTCAAGACAATAAAAATAAAAGTAATAAGCAGGACTGTTAATTTATCAATGAAACGCATCAGGTAGTTCGGAAAATATTGAATCCAATTATCGATAGCTCTAACAATTCGACATTGAAAAAATAATGTTTTAATAAGTGTAGCTTTATTGTAAGCTCATCGTTTTTCCAAATAAAAAACATTTGGCTTCGCGGGAAATGAAAATAACGACAATCGACGACACGACGGCCAAACGAGTCAATATTATGATTTGGATCTTCGGATAAGAAAATAACGCTGGGTTAATTCCAAATACGAAAGCTCACTCGATTTTTCCTCGTCCATTGTTCTCTGTATAAGTATTATAGCGTCCACGAGCGACTGAATTCCATAACAAAAGATGTAGTCGAAACAAACGGGGGGGGGGACTTTTCGGGTGGCTTACCCACGAATAGAAGACGGAAACGTCACTGCGGAGGGATTACACAAGAGACAGGCCAGAAGAAAAGCTCACGTCGCGCGAGAGCGCTCACGATAATACTTTTATCGTATACATAATGTAATACCATCCCCTTTCTTTTTTCCTTTTTTTTTTTTGTTGTCTCCTCGTCTCTTCGTCCTCTGCGCGTACACACGACAGTGGTTTCGAGAAACCACCGAGGGAAGCTCGAGAAGAGGGTCCCTCCGTTATTATTACTTTTTGTTCCGATTGAATTCTTAAAGGTGCGCGATGAATGTCGATGAAGGATTTCTTTTCTCTTCGAAAGCGGGTGGCTTGAATATTCATTGGGGAGAGATAAAAATACATTTCAATGCGGTTCTGTGAGCGGCTGACAATTTTTTTTTTTTTTTTTTTTAATTCCATTGAATCAGAATATAGGATTACTTTGTATACAGGGATAGAAATTTTCAAAAAATTATCGTTCTCTCTGTAATCGAGGGAAGAAATAAATGTACCTTGACCACCGTGTTGATATAAATTTTCAGACTCTATGTTGTCACGAATTTCACGGTGATTTTTTTTTATCTCTACATATTACTTCCCTGTGCCAATCATACTAATTTTTCATTATCATTAAATGTTTTTAGAAAAATTTTCAACGTTATAAAACAAAAGCAATAATGAGGTACGGTCGGATATAACCAACTGTGTTTCCTGGTATTACATTTACAAAGTAAAATTTCGTTTACTATGAGGTTGCTTTGTTTTACTTATCGCAATGTGTAAAAGCCATTACTGCGGCGATAAGGGGAAAAATAGTATATATTAAGCTAATTTTATACTATACGGTTTCCGCTAAAGATATTTTTAACTCTAACTGAGTTAACTTGCAAGGGTGATGAAATCAACAAAAATATAGAAAAAGTGCTTTTCTGTAACTTCAATATAAATAATCACATAAATTTCAAAACATAATGAACTTGGTTGACATCTCCGTACAGAGTCGAAATTATCACCCTAATTTCTTTGTATATTTATGTAATTGGGCTTCTAGCCCGTTAATCAAATAAATAAGTAAATAAATAAATACACGATAAAATCATAAAATTTTGCGGTGAAAATATAAAAATGTCATTATTTTTAACAGACTTATTACTTAAACTGAAAGTTTTCGCTGGAAAAAACAATCGATTGTAGTTACAAAGTCCTCTGGTGTAGAAATGGAAATAAACACGCGCTCAATTATAAACAATTTAACTTCAAAGCTTTTTTCCGCCATACGATATTTATTGTATATTTCTATATTTCTTTTTTGTACGTCGCCACGCGTGTCCTTCACTCATATGCGTCGTAGTCCCATGTTACTGAACAAATACTGAGTCTCGTTTTTTATTAAGATCCATTGTTCTCTGCATTACGTCGAAAATAAATAACCCTATGCATATTGGTAATTTACAAACTTTTTTTTTTCGTGTTTCAAAGTCTTGTCGAGTTGAAAATTTACGAACATTTTTCTCGATCACCACTGATCTGATTGTTTAAAAAAAAAAAGAAAAAAAATGTTTTCCACGAAATCGGCCCTAAAAAGAGTTTTGCTCGACAAAAGAACTTTTTGCCCCGAAGGAAGAAAAAGACAAGGTCAAAATATACAACGGCTCAACTACGGCCACTGTACAATGCTATTAGATGTATGTGTACATAAAACTCCGCCTCCAAAGACAAAGATAAGATATCCTTGGAAAAATTCTCCATTACTTCTCAGCAATCCCCCAGACACATGTACTGAACGAAAAATGCAAGAAGAGCACACACTCGCAAACGTCACAATGACCCCAGAACAGTACACGATGATAATCTTGAACTTTCTTATAGTTTCCAGACCCCTAATCGCGAAAAGCAAAAGTCCACCGATGTAATGCGAAAAGAAGGGGAAGGGGGGACTCGGTCTCACTGTACGCATATACACACACAGAGAAGCGGAAGGAAAAAGCAAGCGCTCCACCAAAGGGTAGGTTAAGGAAAAGGGGGTGGGGAAGGAGATACGGCGATTCCGTGCTTTCGCTCGCGATTTCCGGATCAGAGAACCACCCCCGCGCGCAGTAACGGAGCAGCAGGCCAAGTTCAAGCCCATAGAGAAGTAGGGCCAAATGGCACACGCGGGCGTGCAAGCGTATGTATATATATGTATGTACAACGTGGGGAGAAAGTTATGTGCGCGCGCCCCCCTTTTTCTCTCCCTCTTCTGTCTCGTTCCCCGAAAAATCGATAAGAGAGAACCCCTCTTGCACTCGCCTGCGCCAGTTGTGAGAGTAGAAACGTGTACGGCCGAGGGAAAAGGGCAAAATGGTGTATATATACACGTGGGAGGCGATTTGTGGGGCGAACACGACGACGAGGGTGGAAAATCGATTCGGCGAGAGAGAGAGAGAGAGAAGGGGAGCAGCACTTCTCTGCCATGGCGTTTGCGGGGGTAGCCGACGAATTTATTAAAAGTTCGTTTAAGCGTTACTTTAGAAAATTGCGGCTAGCTTTGATTTACGCTTACGAAATTTTCGGGGCGGCCCTCGTCGGCCTGATAATGCCCTCACTGACGTTGCGCGCGTTAAGTGAGATTTAGCTGCTGTTACGGCTTAATTCGATGTGATTAAATGAGTTTTCTTTTTTCCTTCTTTTTTTATTTTGTAATTTTAAAGTGTATAATATACAGGTATAATTGTTATCGATGAAGAGGATTAAAACGTGTACGGAGACGCATAAAGAAAATTTACTAGTTGAAATAATAGTGCGTGGAGGTTTCAAGGCTTTTAGCAACTATTATGGATATTTTAGAAAAAAATTGCGTCTTTTGCCGTGCGCTTTATCGCAGTTCGTGACCAAAGATTACTTTTGTCTCTCGCTCTAACGTGACGAAAGCTAAAACAATGCTTGCGAATTGGACGGTCAATTTTTTTTTTTTTTTTTTTTTTTAAAGCTTGGCCATAAAAAAAATATTTACACTAAAATTTTTATCTTTCAAGGTTGAATGACACAAGCTTCGATAAAACATATTTATTGTGAAGAAAAAATATTATTCCAACTGATTAAATCCAAAGCAATTTGTTAGATTTTTGAGCACAGAGAGAAAACCCGGCCTTTCAGAAATGAGAATAATTCGACAACGCCTCGGTGTGAAATTGTCGCAGTGATAATCTGGCCCTGTTCCAAAATCCTAAATCTCAAGGCGTTGCCTGTAAATAACTTAGTCCATAATATGCAACTCGAAATATTTCTCCCTCCACGTCCTAAATGATTAATTAAAATTCAGGCAAGCGTATAAAATTTTAAGGTGCCAATAAATTTTTCTTTTACCTTATAATTATTTACAAACTTTTGCTACCTATATTCTTTAATGTAAAATTTTTTGTGGACCTATTACTGTGTGACATTTGCTTCTTGTGATCAATTACGTACTCTCACAACTCTCACGTACAACTTGTCGTGATACATTATAATTTTCTTTCATTTAAGGGTAAAAATGTTGAAGTACCAACAAAAAAGTAACCCTGTTTTTCGTGAAAATCCTTCAAATTTAATCCTAACTTCCGCTTTACTCAAATTTTCATGCTCATCAATCATGATATTAATTAATCTTATCTATTTTTATACATGTATGTATACGTATACGAATTGTTTTTTGTAAAAACGATCACCCCTTAGAAACAATGGCCGTCTAATGCAAATAGTACCTAAATACAAGACAATTGGAACAGAGCACGGGGCGGCCACCAGCTGCTGCTTGGTGGATCGCGTTTTTCTGTGCCTTCATATAGCCTTGCAGCCCAAATTAATGTCATGCCACACAGCCCCCTAACGAACGAGACGTTATATTTATATTGCGCTTAGGCGTGTCCACCCCTACATATTTTACATACTTTGCATGATATATTTTGTCTTGTATATGAATAAATATGTGTATACTCGCTCTCAGAATTTTTGCGATGAATCCAAAATGATAGGGATGTGGCTGTGGTGGGTGTCTTAAATTCATTTACTTGTTTGGATGGTGACTCTTTTTTATGGTGCAATCACTTTCAAAGAAACTTAGTAAGGCTATTATGTTTAGATAAACGTTATCCTTCACGTAGTTATTTAGATATGAGTACTGTAATTTTACTGAGTGACAAATTTCGTAAATTTTATCGTCTTTAGAGATAACAATTACTGCACTGTTGGGTTATCATAAAACAAGTCTCGTGTGAGACATTTATTTTTAAGAACACTATTGAGCTAAAGTTAATTTTACTAGTAAAAATAATAGTTTTCACAGTTAAATTTATGTTAACCTTAATTATTATTATCATCATCAATTTGAAACACCATTAAAGTGTTTATTCTTGTGGAAGAACTTTGTGGTAGTAAATTATATTGGAGAAAGTACTGTAATTTTTACGAAAGTTCGTAATTATAACTTTTACGTATGAACTGTCAGTGAACTTCTCGATAAGTTATAATTACATAGATATTGTGATATAAATAATCGTAAAACAGTCATAACGTTCGGTTAAAGCTTGAAGGTTATGGGTTTTGATTTTTTTTTTAAATCTTTATTAAGAAAATAATTAGCCATCGATCATTTACCAAGAAATGGATGACAGTATGCCCAATAAGTATATACGACAATTAGAACATTTTAACTGTTCACGCAAGTTTTTAAGAACTTTTGACAATGACTAACTTACTGTTTTTGTATCAAAAATTTTGAAAAAAATAAACAAGACCACACGTTATTAGTACCCATGACTCGTTTCTTTTTATCTACTGCAGTCGCTCATTAACTTTTTAATGTAACAATATCACCCAGGCTTTAGCTGAAGTATTTGGATGAAAAAATTTCAATATATTGTAAAAAATGACTACTTTCAATAAACCGTACTACTATATTGCCATTGAAGCCATTCAAACGAGACACCCAATAGCACCTCTTACGCCAAAAAAAAAAACCCAGGACCGGTAGATGAAACAGCCAGCCGCCAACATGGGAAAACTATATCATTACTGGAACGAGAGGATACACCGTCATCACTGTTATATCCATTTTTGCCGCCAGCATGACCGCACCGCTCTCCTGAAAACCCGAAAAAAACATACTACCCCCCGCACACAAAGGCGGCAAAAGCAGCCCTCGCTTACATAATATTATGTACAGGGCTGCAACATCGTTGGGTCTTTTAAATGACCGCTGCACGCATTATGGGTACACACACGGGGACTCCTTCTTTTTAAAACAGCTGTGCCACTGCCCACACGCACGCATACATGTGTATGAGTATATATATTAATGTATGTGAGCAGAATGAAGCCCGCTCGGACGAATAACGCGCTAGATCAATACCTAAACCGGTGGAGTGTGTATATAACAGGGTAGCCCCCCAACGACGCAACGATGGGGGGGAGGAAGAGAGAGGGTCGTGTCGTACAGGGGGCACGAAGACGAAAGCAATCCCCCTCTTGGGGTTTTTTTCTCTCTCTCTCTCTCTCTCGCTGTGGACGTGGAGGAGGAGGAGGAGGTACAGTCCGACCAACAAGTTAGCGATCCGTATCTCTGGAAATTGGAAGAGTTTTTGGAAAGATCTTGCAACGAGCCGCGAACAAAAAGTATGTTTTTTTTCACCCCCCCCCTACTAATCCTATTGGGCTGTTATTTGTCTGAATCGATGAAAATCTTAGGTATAAGAGATACGGAGATAAGATATAACCTGGAAGTTTGATTGGAAAACGCGGCTGGATCTTGATTACGGTCCCTGTAGGAGGGCGCACCCTGGGCTGTTTTATTGCATGTCGTCGATCTGATTTTGATTCGTGGAAGTAAATGAAAATAAGTGATTGAAAGAAAATAGCTTTTTTTTTTTTAGTTTTGTTTCGATTTATAAGATTTTTTTTAACGGCAAACAGCCACATAAAAACGAGTTTTCCAGAGTTGGACAGTGTGATTTTTTAATAAAAGGAAAATGTTTCAATTAAACTTTTCAAAAGTGAAAATCCAGTTTTGGAGTTGATGAGAAAGTGTCTGAAAATATTTTTTTAAAGAAAATTAGCGAATTTCACAAAACCCCTCGGGTATATCTATCTATGGACATTTGACAGTATCGCTGCCACAATTTGGCTGTTAGAATAAGTTTTATTGCACGAAAAATTTGGGTTTTAATGCATTATTAAGCCAAATACCAACCACGCTCGAACCAGTTAATTTTGACATTAGGTGGCGAATTGTTCATGCCAACCATAAATATATTCATGTTCCACGAAAGGAAAATCAGCCGAAAATGCTCCGAACACAAAAGTGTAACATGAAGGAAACAAAAAAAAAAACAAAAAAAAAAAAAAAACAATGCAATCCAAAGCTACGCATGTACAACTTTCACGTGTCCCGCGCACACCTTACGCGTTCAAACGGACCGCCTATACAGCAAAACCCGCGTTTGCCCCACAAGGCCCGATATATAGGTTTACCGATCTCCGAGAGATGAATAGGCGTTTCGCACAACAACAACCCGAGAAAGTGCTGAACGGCCATTAAGCCCCTACATGCATAGGTATACTCTATATAATATAACCCTGTACGTGCATAATACCCGCAGTCCAAATAAAAGCGCTCCGCGTCCCTTAAACGGCAACTCGCGAACGTTACGCGACAATGCCCGCGTGCAGGTCGACGCTGTCGGCGTCGCTGACACTCGTTTTATTTATTTTCGTTATCTCCGCCGTAAGCATACTTTTCGGCTCGCTTTTCGGGAGCTACAAGTATATACGCTATTATACTCTCATGCGGGGGCCCATATATGTGTATGTATTTATGTGTGCACATGCGTCGTCGCTCTCGTTAAATAAAAGGAAAGCGCGCATTGTATGCGTCGTCGTGGAGAATACATTTGCGATTTTTCGATGACCGTATTATACGCGAGTAGGTATGTACAAGTACGAAGAGAAAAAGGTTGAGAGCAAAGGACCGAGCGCGCGTGGGTTTGGGTTACGTCGGCAAGAGACGTTTCCTCGTTTGGGGATGTGAGATTGCGCAAGATACACATGTATGGGAGCAAAAGCAGGGCGAAATTAATTTTCGTGTGTGTACACCCGCCGCCTGACGGAGAAAGTGTGTTTATCCGTTGTAATGCCGCAAATATAATAATGTGGTAAACTTACTGTTAACGAACTGGTGTTGTGCCGGAAGAAAGGCATTCCGTTCGCCAGCGAGCGGCTCACAATAGGCGGTTCCGCAAATAGTTGCAAAAAGCTCGCGGTTTAACTAAGCGCAAACGTCTTTTATTAGCATATATCATTTTTCTCTTGTCATCTGTTACTTGTACAATCAACGCAGGAATAACTATGAAAATTGACGTTTGTGGGAGGGTAATGAGGGTAATGAATTTTTAGCTTGTGGTTTTTCATGGTAAACTATACACAAGTCAAGAACTGATGAAAAAAAAAAAAAAAAAAACCAAGTGTCGAGTGTCAGTTCGTTACACAAATTGATTTTTCCTTTTGCGCGGTAGAAAAGTAGCACAGTAGCGCGGCAATGAAAAACCAAAAACAGAAGTCAAACTATAAATAACCCGCATTCCGGTTATAAAAATACAAATGTACAACTGCCTATACATTAAAGGAATGGAAAAAAACAAAAACATCGTTTGATGTTTCTTTAGATTTTAAAAGTTTCGGTGCTAGTTACAATAAAGCTATACATTCCTCGTTTAAACGTGCACCAAATGTATGGACAAAAGAAAAAATTCGGGGTCAAGCTCGACGCGGAGCTGCCATACCGATGGTCAGGAATAAGAAAAGAGCCCGACCGAGCATTACATATACGTTATACAAGTGTGTGTCGTATACAACACGCGTGCCTGCAGCTCTCGTGTACGATGACGCGCCGGTAATTTTAGCTTATCCCGCGATAATCCCCTCCCGGATTACGTGATTATTTTTAGAGCTTCCTCCCTCCTCGCGCGCAGCTTCTGAACGGCGTTAAGTGGAGGTGATACGGTGTACAAAGTGTGCGGCGCAATGCCTATTCGTAGAACTCAACTGAATACAATATATAGGTACACTTTTTACGTGCGCGTAGCGGTGGGTATATACGTATGAGCTTGTCGATGATCGATCGAATTTTCAATTGCCGGTATCGCGACGGCGATTATTATATTTTGTCTATATAGTATCAAGCCACTTTTACACCTCGTTTGTTTATATCATTATTCAATTCGAAATTAAAATTAAATTAAAGTCTATATTTTATATCTACCTATACTTGTTCATATTTAACTGTTTTTTTTTTTTTTTTTTTTTTTTTTTTTTTTATTATTTACTATGATTTAAAGACGAATCTGTCGAGCGTATTTTGTCTGATAAAATATATGTACGCATCTTCGGGCAAATGTAAGTCACTTCTCCGAACTCGCGAAATTATTTACATGTACATACAAGCAACATCTACTTCATCAGCGGCTGGATAATTGCATCGGACGAGAGTGGCCAATAAGACTTGCCAAAAGCATCACTTTTATTCAACATCAAGAGTGAGAAAAAAAAAAAAATAAATAACCAAGGGGGAGAAGACGCAGCTGTTGCACTCGTCACGGTAATTAACAAAAATTTACGAGTCAAGCAACGAAAAGACTCTCGTATCACGCGAGTCGCTCTTCTCTTATCGTGCATACACAAATGGAGTTGTCTTTTTCTATACTCACCTATATTCGCACGCACACGTATTACGCAACCAATGATCACCGCAAACTCAATTTCCTACTTAATTACTATTTCAAAAAAATATTGATCTAAAAAAAAGGTACCCATCCAGCTGGGGACATCTGCTTTCAACGAGAGTCATCATTCGATCGGTATACAGTTTTTTTGCTAGTTTTGATTTTTTTTTCAAACTTCGAGTCATGTGTAGGTATGTTTTGACTTGCAATGAAAATAAAGTTCAACTGAGAGATTGAACGATTGTTTAGATGTCATGCGCATGTAATATACACATACACTTTGATAACTCGTGTTTTTTTCCGTGTGGTATATGTTTGTGACTCGGCGATATTTCAACTGATTAAATGCAGGCATGCTAATACATTGACTATAAACTGGCCGATTTGCAATGTAAAGATGCTTTACGGTGATACTTGCCGCGTTCGGTTATCTTTTTTTTTTTTTTTTTTTTTTTTTAGTCTGCAGTGTTGCTTCAAGTGCATTTTTTCTATTCTTCTAACAAATATTGTTTCTAAAAATAAGGAATTGGACCGATTAAAAACAAAAAAAACGCTGATTAGCCAGTCCAGAGTAGTTAATCGCGAGGTTCATTGTGCGCAGGAGCTTTTTTGTGCGATGACCCGCGAACCCTCGTACACCTATAGATAGTTAACTGGAGATTATTCAGATCTCAGAATATCCAGAATGTTATCAGTACAAAAACTTAATCTCCTGGTGCAACGAGTCGATTCAAACTTTTAATTTACTATTCAAGATAACTCGAAGCGAAATATGCTCATTATCTGTGCCAAACAACAAAATCCACTGTTAACGATCGATTTCACAACAAAAACAAGAATTTTTCAGACAACCCCTCCTACCCACCTTTTCCACCCATAATGTATATGTAGATGCTTACATAACGTCACTATCAGAATATAAGTACAGTAGCCCCAAAAGATAGATGCATATGAGCACGGCCATGGCTTTTATACAATATATACACGAATTCCTATTAAATATTTCAGTACAGTTAGTAGCAGGAGAACCTATGCCCACTTTTTTACGCTTTTTCACAGGGTGAGAGGTATTACATAGTGCAAAGGCTCTCGCGAGCTATAGCCACGTATAGATGGAGGTCTGCACACATGAGAGAGTGTGTGTTCACGCTTTGTCTTAGAAAACGACTCGCCTTCTTGCATAGCGATTATCGTGCAATGCAAATGCGAGATATGCCGCTCAAGCTCATGTGCAGTGTCGAGTCTGTGTTTCGTACGTGCGAATATAAAATATATAGTTTGCAAGTATGTGAGGGTTTATCGCCCCTTCCACGCTTTTTCTCGCTTTAAGGTGAGGCTCGTATTCATCATCTTCCCTTTTACTAAACGGGATATAAGTAAAGAGTATACTTACGTGATGGATGCTATTTGCCAAGAGTTCTTTTGTACTTACATAGTATATACAAGATGCCGTATGAAAGTTAAATAATTGTTGTTTCCGTAATTACGCTGTTGAATGAAAGAGCAGTTTTTTTCCAGAATACTGTCGAAATGATCTGACTCGCTAAAAATCGGCAGGTCTAGAGTAAGGAATAGATTACAAAGAAGATGAAGAAAAAGGTATAAGTAGGTATGCCTCACAGTTTCTCTTCCATTCATAAAGCGCCTACTATTAAACTCATTTGCATACACACGCACGTTGTCCACAGGTGCATGTGTACGTACAAATAAAGAAAATTATTTCTGTCAAAATAAGAATGAAAACAATCATCAACGATGATACTTATGTACTGTAAAAAGAAAAAAAAAGAAAAAAAAAATACTCACGGTACTGGACGGCGTGTAGGAGCTGCTAATGCTGGATAGAAAGTCATGACTAGTTCGGGAGCTCTGAGACGAGGTGGCACTATCGCTGGACACGCTGCTCGAGCTGTCATAGAGTACGTCCGAGACGTCGAGCTTCATCGTCTCCTCGGTGCCCTCGAGGCTGCCCGCTCCAGCCCCTACACCTGCAGTGGTTTTCTTGGCAGCGGTGGCAGCGGCAGCCACAGCAGCGGCGGCGGCAGCAGCAGCAGCAATTCGCTGCTGCTGCTGATTTGCCCGCACCAGCTCGCACTTGATCTTCATTCACGCGGCGTTGTTGTTTTTAATCGTACTTTATACCTACTCGCGATTGAGCGAGATGCACAATTGGTCCCCCCCACCCCCTATTGTTCAGGCCCTTTGTAAATTAATCAGCACATCGTCCAACACACTGCACCACCTGTTGCCTGTTATTTTGATGATTGTGTCTATGTGTGTACGTACGTAGACGTATAATCACTTTCAAGCTTTCTGTTCTCTCGTGGAATCTTTAAGGAATGTCTGTGCAGCTGCTTTCTCTTCTTCTAGAACATCTTTCTACATCACCTAATCTTCAAACTGTACATCCCTTCATTTTGGAGCACACAGCAGTTGTACATGTTCATACGATAAAGGTGTAACTATAGATTTTAATGTGTATTCAACACACTTTACTGCGAGATAAATGCAAGATGTAAACAAATCAGGTATACCTTCGTTTCGGAGTTCTTGCACTTGCTACTGTTAGGTTATGACAGCTGCTGTACTGCACTGTGTGTGGTTTGTGAATATTTTATCTCATTCTCGAACTTTCAACCAACGGCTGAAGTTAAAGTCGAGGCTATGAGTCTAGTATACACCACACTGAACGAAGACATTTCGACCTGATACGGCATCGTCTACCACGCGTTAACGTGTGCTGCTAAATCTGTATCATTGATCATTTTCATCAATCTGTTACCCTCAGGCAGAAAATAGCGGTCGAGAAAGAAAAACAAACAATCGTCACAGTGTAAACATGTACCAACAGATGTTTATGCATAAGGAAAAATTAAAGAGAATAATTATCCGAACGAGTGTAAGATTAATCCGAGGCTTTCACTCGAAAAGCTGCACGTTAAAACTGCGCCCGCCACCGCGACCGATGAGTCACGCGCCGACGAAGGGAATACCTACCTTTCATCTTTTCGTCTCTCTCGCACTTTCATGCACCCACAAACCCATGACGCAGACGCGCATACGTAAACAACTCCGCGATTCTGCTTCGCGTATATATATACATATACCTATCGTTGAGACTCGAGCACTGCTCCGAAATTTTTATGTGCAAATATATATACATATATATATAGAGCATGAGATCGGTTCTGCTCGGCAATCTTCGGCTACATACCAACTCTGTTTTTTATTTTTTATTTTTATAGGTTAGGGGTTGCGCGAGGGGGTGAGATAGGGGGGGAAAATTATCTTGAGATGAGAAAGAAAGAGCCCCTATTGAGAAATCAAAGAAATTAAGTACATAGAATATGTCTGGTACAAACTGAAAATTATATAATGATGTCACTATACGAAGAACAACTGGACTATGACGTCAGAAGTGCGCGGGCTATTTTGAATCCTGTATCATGTGATACCGGCTGTTACGATTCATTTTAAACTATCGATAAAATACATTAAACCCGTAAAAGTATATCTTCAAGTATGATCAGATTATATTTAAAAAGTTCTATTTATTTTCGCATGATGAGAAGAACCTTGGCATACAGTGTTTTTTTTTTGTTTTTTTTTTACTAATGGACCGTTAAATCGTAGCTAATTAATGTTTACGGTCAACTCAAATAGATAAAATTTAGTTTTTATAGTGTTACACCTAAATATTCTTGCTGACTTCAAATTTATAAATGTACATCTTTCAATACTGATATATGTGTTTCAATTTTATTTTGGAGGCATAGCGCAATGACACCCAAAATAAGTAATTCGTCATTTTTCAAGAATGCGGCAAGTGCGATAACAAAAAAAAAAAGAGCAATAATTTTTTGAAGCAGACTGATGCTCAATAATAATTAACAATGACTCATGGACATGAAAACGTTTTCGACGACGGCAAATATTTATTGCGATAAGTAAAAGCAGTAGCTGTGAAGAATTAAAAAAAAAATAATAATAATAATTATGTGTAAGTAAAAAATTACGTATAAAAATATACAGCATGAAATATATACAACCTTTTGAATCGAAAAAGTGGTAACCGATAAGAATAGAAAGTTTGCGATCGTACGGGCTGCTGATCCACTTACGCATATTATCGTCGGTCGAGATAAGATTGTTTCGAGGCAGATGTTGAAAATTAAAATTTAACGATCTTGTTTTTGATTACATTTATCTTATGTCAATTGGGTAATCCATCGTCGTGCTTGTGATGAGTATACGCGACAATTACGACTCGCCAGATTCTTCTAACGTCAGCCGAGAATCTTATCAAACTAAAATTAACTTTATGACAAATCGAGCATTATTCAACCTAAGTAATTTGGTAAAATTTAATATAAACACTCTTACAAGAAACACAGTATTTTATTTACATCAAATTATAATGTGTAGGTATACACAGTTGCATTTTATTGTTATTAACTGTAAAAATCAATTTGTACTTTTCACTTTGCACGAAAGTTTAATTAAAATGAATTATTGCACTTTGTAGTACAGCAATGGCAGAAAAAAGTATATTCCATCACAATTATATACTCTTACGATCTATTAAAACATCCTTTTTTTAAATTTAATTCATTTATCATACCTCGAATCGCATGTATGTATGAAATAATCACGAGGTCGCCTCGAAAACAATCGGAGGAGCATTGTTTCTAAACACCGGTGTCCACTTACTCGCATTTAGTTTGTAACGTTTGAAATTTTGCGGCGAGTCATACAGCTCGACAAACGACCGAAACGTAAATTACTTTGTAAGTAATAAAGAGTCGCTTTTTTTTTTTTTGGTCTTGAACACCACCAGCATCATCGTCACCCCCGTGCCATATCCACACACACGCGTATATTATATCTTTTACGATGCATAACGCCAAAAAGCTCCTAAAAAAAAGGTTGGCAGTAAAATTCAAACTGCGCCTATAGTAATGCCCGTACAGTCGAAAACAAGTTCGGCGACACAAGAGGATATCCCCGTGGCACCCCGACTCCCTGGGCGGCGATCATCATCAGCAGCATCCCCCAGCACGGTTATCAATCACGCAATCAAGCCGTAAAGAAAGGAGCCGTCGACGTGCGACCACCGTACCGAATCTCTCCCTCGAAAGCTTCAAAGAATCCCCCCCACCCCGCGTATAGCTTTATATGTATATACGTGTACAGTTGGGTTGGCCTCCCTGGTGTACAACCTTATTGTATCTTATATACCGCATGGTAATATAATGTCAACGCACAGTGTGCGGCCCAAAGCCGGGGAGCATCTCTCACCTCGCCGGTGTCTCTCTTTTCCTCTCTGATCCGGAGCGAAAATTTCGCGGAGAAGGGGGACCGCCGATCTTCCGAGAAAACACAGTGAGTCAGCTGTGTTCCTCTCTCCGTGGGCGAAGAGGCCCCCCCCCCCCCGGTATGACTCACTCTACCGGCGCGGCGCACACGTGTAATACATATACACCTCCTATTAGATTCCTCTTTGCTTCTCCTCTTCCGATTCCTATTTTTTTTTTTTTTTTTTTTTTCCAGTGTCTATAATGCATGTATACACATATAGGTACACCCAGCGGCCGAGATGCAACTCGTGCGCACGTGATGCGCTATCTCGGAATTCGTAATTTCCACGCCACGAAGGATAGAAAGAGCACCAGAAGTGAAGCAGAGAAAGAGCTCGGGAATGGAATTTCCGACAGAGGAGATCGGGGGAGTGACATAATTTCCTTTCCTCCGCGTGTTCCGTTAGGTGTGTACTTACGACTTCAAAGGGGGATGTTGTAGTGAGGCATTATTTCCAAGGTGTTTTGACATTCGAAAAATAATAATAATAAAAAGTTTGACCGCACGGGAATTCCTCACAAAAGTTAGGATTCTGAAATCGTTCGGTACTGTATGTACAAAAAAAAGTTGTTTGTTGTTGTTCAGGTTGGAAACGACAGGTATGAAATCGTAGGGAACAATCTCTGTTACTTTTTTTCCTCCAATGTAATTAGATTCTTGCAAAAAAAAGCAATGTATTTGTGTAAATATCTCAGTTTGTCGACAAAAAAAAAAAAAAAAAAAAAAAAAAAACTGCACATAAATCAAGAGCAGGGAATCGGGTCGAAGCGAGCATATAGTCTCGAGACCGATCCAGTCCAGACAGCGAGTGAAGAGCCTGTGGAATGATCCGCTTTTGAATTAGCCTCAACACCCCCCCCCCTCCCGCCTCTTTTCTACTACTCTCTGTCTCGCTCTATGCGAGCATTAAAGCTCGCCGACGGGCAATTAGAAGCTAAAAATAAACTTTCCCTAAGGGGGCCATCGAAGCTAAAGGCTACATGTATATATGGGCGATGGAATTGTCCCAACGCGTGTCTATACAGCCGATCTCTCGAGGATATCTAACGCACCCAATGTGTATCCATACCAGCATCCTTCCCTGCAGCAATTTCTCGTTCGCGCGATATAATATATATCCGCGATCGAATTCGTAATACCGGGGCAGGCGAGCCGGCCCTGAGCCAGCTTCCATACTTACCGATATATACCTACCTACCGGTCAAGGACGCCGGTGCGATCTTTTCTCTCTCGCGTGCAGCTGCACTTTTTTTTTTTTTTTTTTTTTCTTTACTTTGATTCGCCTCGTGTGTACCGAGAGAGGCTAACTGGCGCAAGGAATGTCATTAACAGCGAGCTCGGAATCGTGTGCCCTTGCCGATTTTCCCTTGGCGATCTGGGCTGCTTGATTAGATTCGACGATTTTCAAGGAGTAGGGGAGGATTATCTCGCGAGTGGGAAAAACTGGGCGCAAGGATACCACGAGAAAGGATGATGCTCACGCTTGGAGTTGATTTTTTTTTTGTTTCTTCTCTTTCACAGTATGTTTTTTTTCCGTAAAACTTGACGAATAATTGGGAACTGTACATTGCTACTGCGGGGGCTCGGCTGGTATATTATGATCAAAAATACCAGCTGCCTTTCGATGTGGCATTAACAGAAGTTTTCGTGTATACTTGACACTAATTTCATACATCCTGTTTTTCATTCCATGGGTTAATCGAATTGATGATGATATTCTTAAGCCATTTTACACTCGCTTTACATGTTACCATGACAATGTACCCTTGTCGCCTAAAATCAGTCGAATGGTTTTTTTAATTGCGGTTAAGTAGAGAAGCACTAAAATAATATTATTTTACTGGACGGCTCTTGTATGAGCATTTATTGGACACTATTATAATGTTAAATGGTAAAAAAATGATGAGAAGGGAAACCAAAGTAAATGTTACATGGGAAAAACTCAATGTTAAGCATGTAAATTTGCTATTAAAAAAATAAATTTCAATTTATGTTTTGGTAACAAAATCGGTTGTCATTGTCATATTCACCATAGACCTTGTAAAAATCGTACATATATGTTACGTTTATATTATCTGCGGAAAAACTTGTCCATAGGCAAGGACCTCCCGATGATGTATAGGATACCCTTGACAAGCTTAGGTTCTCTCTGTATGAAGATTCATGAGGAAAAAAGGCGTATAGAAGCACGTCTGAAGTATAAGAGGAAAATTAGATGTAGCCTACGGTCTTGGAAATGGAAATTCGCGATACCTAAGTCTTTCTGGCTTTGTTGAATCGGAAAAGACAAAACTAAACTTTTTCCACAAAACTTGCTATATGAAATAAGTGTGATTGCAAAATTAGAGCTTCTTTATGGTTTGAGCTATTTTGTTTTATATCGTACAGATATCGACCTCATGGATTTTTCGATTAACTGATGAGGGCATAAAAGACCAAACATGCAACTTTGGCATTTATCCGTGTTGAGAACAACAAAATGTATGCGAGTTTTAAGTACACAAGGCTCGTCTTCGTTGGGAATTTCAACAAAGGAAAAATAGTTGAAAAATTTTTCAATCTCAAGATAAATACTACATTTTTAAAAACACATAACATATACGTCTATCAATACAACGTTGGAAGGTGTATTGGTTTTGAGAATAAAATAATCTGACTTTGAAGTTCTAAAAAGTACCTACTGTGTCCCTCGTAAAATAATACCAACAATATTTATCGTAAATTTCTTGCCACTATCTGTTGCACGACTATATAGCGCATTTGTTAGTTTTAATTTGTTTGCACTTGACATTCCTGTCGTTCAGCTGTTTTGTCGAACAGTTGAAAAAAAAAAAAAAAAAAAAAAAAAAAAAAGAGTTTGATGTGAACACTCACGTACGTGTGTATGTGGAACGCGATCGAATCGAGACCAAGAAAAAAAAAGACGAAATTAACATTTTTCAAGAAACCTGCAGTACAAGATAAAAACAATTGTTATTTGCAATGAGACGATTTAGAAGATGCGACGAATGATAAAAAAAAAAAAACCTTGCGAATGACACGCGTACTTTATTGATTGAATAAAAATATTTTACAAATCTATGGGAGAAACGGCGCAAATGACACATAATACGCGGTACGAGAATCATCTCGTTTTGAAAATAGGTACACATCATACTCGGGTATACTTGAATAATGATATGTGTACAGGTATAACTAAGGTGATGATCATTAATTGAAAAGTTGATCGAGATTGACAAGGAAATTGACAGAATAACCGTGACGATTTTATTACTTTATGCGTGTGAGTATATGTATATATTGTTCTTCATTTCATTAGCGTTTGCACGTGCATTTATGTATACCTATTTTGGTACGATCCCCATTTCCATCCGAGACTTTGCGAGCAGCACAAGTGCATACGTGTCGTAAATAAGTAGCACAGGTGTAACTAACGCACATTTTGTTTTTTTATGCGCAATGGGGGGAAAAAAAGAAAAATCTCTGAAACGCTGACTCGCTAAGGGCCATTTTTCTACTCTCGACTCTCACGTCGTGAGTACACGTACTCATGGGTACAGGAACCCATATAATCGCTCTTACGTAAGCATAAATTCTACATTCATGCGAATGCAAAAATAAAGTAAATAAGCCACGCGTGTGTGTTCGAGATTCGCGACCCTTTTTGCTGGATACACCGTACAGCTTCGCGAGTACATGACTTTCCCTTTGACTCGCTAATGTTGCGCTGGGTTGCGTAATGTGTGGATGCATACCTGTACGCAAGTGTACACATATATACGCAAATAGAGAAAGAATCTCAGAATCGTATTCTTCCCGCAGATGTATAAAATGTCATTTATTTCTTTCTTTACTTTTTTTTTTTTTTTTTTTTTCAATTACCTCTTTAATCTTGGGAGTTGAAGGTAATGCTACACGGTATACGAAACGACGTTCGAGAATCGGTTATGGATTTCAAGGAAAAGATAAGAACGTCGCGCGTGTCGGCGTAAATACAGTAAGTGTTTAAAGGAAATTGCGCAAAGGGCCATTTTTTCGAATCATATAATATATGCATGGTATGTAAGTAGCGGCGTACGGTTTACCCAATTCCCTCGTAGGTAACAATGTGACTGAGTACATATACGTAAATAGTTAAGGGATGAGATAATAGTTTGATGGCCGGGTGTTGCGAAACAGTGAAAACAACAATTCGACCAATGGAGATACCCTTGGGCGCGAGAAAATAAGTACGGAGGGAGGTGGTGGTGGCTCGAACAAAAAATAAAACCCGCGCCCAACCTTCACTAATAAGCAAAGCGAATTTCAGCGAAGGGAGCGATAAAAAAAAAAGTTTACGATCCGCAATAGTGCGGCGAAGACATTAAACGGACCCTCGGGAAGATAATGGCCATCTCTTCTCTCTTCCTGTATATTCATGCGTGCCACAGCACCCCCGTATATAGGGGAAGGCCTATACGTCATATACGCACAGGGACTTGTAATTACACCCGTATGAAGAAAAAAAAACATAAACCTACAGGCTCTCAAAATTCTTTTGGATACATTTTCTCGCTTTCTCTAGTAGCAAATAAAGTATAAAATCAACTTTAATGTAAGTTTTTTTTAGTAGCAGAGATAAAAAAAAAAAACAGGACGCAGCGACAAAGTACTTCATATGGGATAAAAAGGCAGTGCCGGATGCTTGTTGTATTATATTTACCATCAAAGTGTGCAATGACGCGATTCCACGTTTTATACGTACGATATGAATGGTCGAGTAAGGACGCCGAACAAGTGATTCGAGCACACGGGCGATATGTATTGTTCATAGAGTTTTATTTTGCTGGATCAATGAAGGAAGTGTATATCGGCTTTGTACCGCAATCGTGGCTCTTTTAAGGTAATGCAGGAAGTACCTGTCTCTCGGTATACAATCCAAGAAATTTACAGTATACGGAAAGTAAGATTTTCACTTGGTTTTTAATCGATAGTAATACAAGAATCAATTAATCGTCACTCGTGCGTACAACGTGGAGGATTGAATTTATCGAGGTTTTCGAGAAACGCGATCGGTATATACGTAGAGAAAATAAGGAGAAAAGTTCCACCAATCGTCTAATTAGGTAATGCGAGAAGTTCGGAGAGTCCGTTAGTACCGGCATAAAAATACCAAAGCGAGTAGGTATACACATACACACTATACGTGCCGAGTTCCGCAAAGTGCATTACCTCGGCAGTTTAGTCCGATTGATAAAAGTCTCCCACGCGAATAGAGGAGAGTGTGTGTGGGTACTTTGGCGCGATCCTCAATAAATCCGGTCGGCTCGAAGAGAGCGCGTCGTAACTTTCGCACGAGCAATCGCAAGAAAGGGGAGGCGCGCCGATGGAATTATCGCTTACTTTGGCGACTCTCTCGAGGATAAGCGCTGCATCCAGAGCGCGCCTCTCCTTTACCTATGCTCTTGACGTCACTGCGCATGTTTTTTTTTTCTTTTTCTGTTTATTATTTTCATTTAAAAATGTAAATAAGCGCTGTCTTTCTGCGCATAGTGTTTTTACAACTGAGCGTTCGTGTCTTGAAACATATTAGGTATGTGTGGTTACTCGATTCTTCGTAAATAGGATTTACAATCAAGTGTAATCGTAACTTGACTTTGCATCTCACGCCGCGTAATTGAAAAAAAAAAAACAAAAAAAAAAAAAAAAACAATAATTTATCAAACTTACGCGAACAATCACCGATTCTCGTAACGTGCCGATGTTTATGCGCGCGTAAAATCTTGATAAAAAGACACATCTCGGAATGAGAACGGAGTATTAAATACGCAAGTAAACGCGGCACACCGTGGTCGATCGCTTACTGGCATAATTTTTTCCACTACATTTTGGATTGCGCAACGAAGTATCGGCAGACACATCTCGATCGATCAAAGCAATCCTCATCGGAGGGGAAAAAAGGTGCTCGCAGTCCACACTTTGCTGCACAAAATACCAACAGAGGAGCTTTTACACGGCCGCTGTAACGCGTACGTGCTTTTACGAGCGGAAATCGGCTTATCGCTTTCCAAACATCTCGATCGCCCCCTCCCCCCTCCTGTGCTTGTAGTTCTTTTATGCTTGCACTCGACTCAATTTAGATAAAAGGAAACGAGTCCTCTTGATATTCTTGGCACATAGGGACAAACAATAATGCATCGCCAGCGATTTAAGGCAAAAATGTAGCTTCCTAAACTACCGATCCCCTCATTGTGCCGTCGCCGCCCGATTTTCCTCCTCTTTATGTTCAAGCTTTACAAGTAGACGGCGTCTGACAAGTTGCATTGTATGCAAAGCACGCGACTATTTCACTTATTATTTCGCGAAGAGAAATCACGTGCTCCGCTTTTTTGGGTGAGATCTTCCTTCGTTGAGAGACGCGCTTGCTATATTTATGCATATTTCTCTTTGCAACAGAAGCCGATGATATAAATTACAAAGTTGAAGATATTTCTAATTATTGCACAGGAGCAAAAGTAGCAACAATGTCGCGCGAGGATTTTTAGTTTGTTTTCAACGCTTCTCTGCGCAAGTTATGTATACGATAAACAAAGGAAACAGACGCGAGAGGGAAGAGCGAAGAGAAAGAAATCAAAACTCGTGCACGGCTCGAGCGACGCACAAAGGATTCGGAATCTAATTGGCGCGCGATGCGATCGCTATCGCGGAAAAAAAAAGAAATTATATCCAGTTCTCTTTGTGTTGCTTGTATATATACACTTGCCTATCTATACGTGGCTTTCGGCTTTTATTGCTTATCGCGTTTCTTGCGCCGAGCGTCTTTCTCGTGGCTTTGTGCTGGCGACTTTTGTACATCAACGGGTGTGTGTGCGAGCTTTGGATAATTAGCGTGAAATTTTCTTTCTTCCGCTGCAAATCATTTTTCTTTACTGCGCGCTAAAACGGACCAAGGTCATTTCGGAAACGCAAATGAGTGGACGATGGAAATGAAAATGGTAGCTGATACTGTGTACAAAGTATACGTTTAGATGTACGTTTATTGCATTGATTTCTCTTATATGGAATTAAACAAAATTTTTTGCATCTATTGTTACGTACGGATCTGAACATATATAATAGGAATACACGAGGTTGATTTCCTCTGGAATACGTTTTTGTACAAAACTTTAGCACGGAAAACAGATTTCTCAAAGAAAATTGCTACTCAGGCCAGTAACTGCTGAAAATTCCGTGTCTTTCAAAGTTTTTGTCAGAGTTAATGGGTTCTTGATCAATACTTGTACATTCAATGCATAGAAAAAAAAAAGGATAAAAGTTTAAACAATTTATAATATTATGAGACATTTCAAAGAACTTAATTTGAAACTTTCGGAGGATACAAATTAACGTGGCAAGCAAATAATATATTGGATGTTTAAAGCCATCGCGGAGCGCAAAATAAATTACGCGCTACGAAAGTTGGCGATTTTCAAAATTACGCAAGTTTTAACGAAACATTTGATAAAGCATACTTAATAATAAAATAATATCAAAATTATTACAGTTTACAATACTTTTTTACAATTACGTAAAATGAAATAGTTTAAATGAATTATTTACAGTATCTGGGAGAATTTCAATACATACATAGGGACTGATTTTGAAGGCGATCACAATGTTTCTGAATCATTGGCGTTTAAACATATTGTCCAGAATAAATATACAAAATCTACTCGACCACTAGATCAAAATGATCTATTTCCTCAAACGTTTCATTAATGCTTTTGACCCATTGATTCATTCGCTTTCGATCCTCTTTACTTAAATTATCCTTCTTCTTCTTTTTTTGTTTCAATAATTTTTTGCGTTCTTCGTCGTCGCTATCGTCGCTCTCTTTGTTTTCACCTATGTGAACCTCTTGTTTGCGTTTCTGGTATGACCGCCTTGGAGGCTGAAATAATTATTCAACATTTTGTTATGTACGTTTTTTTTTTACTATACTGAGAAAATTAGTTAAATTGTCATGTTACCTTTGAAAAATGAACTGGTTCCAAATCCACAAACAAAGGAACTTCTTCAGGTATTTTAGATTTTAAATCTTCATTCTCTGAGATGATGTCGAAAGTATCTGAAAACGATACGGCATTCAAGAGTTCTTTCTGTTTCGGCTCTAGGTCGTTGTCGTTTGCCGCGTGGTTTTTTGTCTTTTCGGTCTCTTTAACTGCATCACTACTAGTACTACAACTACTATCATCTGAATTTTCAGTAGTCATTTCTTCCTGCTTTCTATTCTTTTTCAAAGCAGCTTTCAGCAAAGGTTTTTTATTGGATTTTTTCTTTGAAGCCTTTACTGACATAGCTGACTTCACTCTAGCATTGGTGAACACTTTCCCTTTTATATTTGATTTAACATCTTTTTCTGTGACAATTTTCGAGTGAGGTGCTGATTCAACAAAGAGTATTTCGTCCGTCGTATCATCATCATCGAAACCAAAGGCATTTTTTGCGTTGAATTCAACATTTTGCTCCTTCAATTTTTTCGGCTTTCTTGGCGAGGCGGGTATATCGTCAAAGATACCGTGAGGGGTAGATATGCATGTGCTTTCTGGCATTTCAATTCGATTAAGAAATGCATTAAGATTCGTTTGTTTTAGTTTTACAGGGTAACGTTTTTCAATCGTTGGTTTTTCGAAAGTTTTTGTTTGTTGAAACCTCACGGGAATCCCGTCATTTTCATTATTTTGCTTACTTGGACTCTCTTGTATATTTTCCTTACCAACAGCAGCAGAAAGCTCATTACATGTCGGTTGTTCTGCAAATGCACTTTGTGGAGAAGTGATCTTTGCTGGTGACGGTTGATTATCTTTAATTGTTGTCTGCATAGAGAATCCCTGAATTGTTGATGTTTTTTTGCTGTTATCAATCACAGTTTTTGCATCATATATACTCTCATGAGATTGACTCTGTAGAGGATTGGTATTTGTGATTACAGTTCCAAATTTCCTAGGAGACACTGAGGTCTTTGTTTCTGGAGCATTAGTTTTATTTACTTTAACTGACCCATCAGGATTTTCTGATGAAATGTGGATTGTATCCATTGAGCAAATCGATTTTTCCTTCAACGGCATTGGGATTGGTAATTTTTTTCCTCGATTAAACGGTGGCCTTATAATTTGCGGTGTGCTTTGCACAACTCTATTAACACGAGAAAAAGCTATTGGTCTCCAAGGACTACCATCATCAAAATCATCGTTGTTATTACATTTGACAATGGGCGACATGGATTGCCTAATCAGCGAATGATTCATCATATTGTTGAAAGAAGATTTGGGTTGTGAAGTTATAGCATTAGTAGGACCAAAAAGTTTTAGTTCAGAATTTATCGTTTTGGGTATATTTGGAGTTGTCATTAAATTGATTCTCTTACTTCCATCTAACTTTTCACAAGATATGATTTTAATTGCTGGAATCTCTCCAACTCCTTCTATGTTAGGTATATCTTTTGGAACTGCTCGGTTGGAGATAACAGTGTTAATATTACCTTTAGGCTGAAGATCATTACCTTTCATTATTCCATTTTCTTTAAATTGTACAGTTCGAGGAACTTGATGAGTAAGTTTTTTCGACTTCTTCTCAGCTGCAACAAGTTTTGTACTGGCAACCTTTTTAGGGCGTTTCACAGCTGGTCTTTTTACTACCTTTTTTTTCTTTTTACCTTTTTCTACTTTTTCTTGAGAATTATCAGGAAATTCGTAAATTTCTTCTTTATCCCTGATATTTTCTTGAGATAACTTTAATTCTTGTTTATAAATTGGCAAATGATTTTTATGACTACCTTCAGCTTCCTTATCAACCACTTTTTCATTTTCTGTTTCTTTTATGGTAGCCAAATTAGAACTTTGCATTATCTGAGATAGTTCACAGTAATTTTTAGTCGCCTGACAGCGAAGATTTTTCTTCGAAGGCTCTGTGGGTTGCTTATCTACCTTCATTATTACATCAAGATCACTATCATCATCATCAACCATCTTGGCTTTCTTACAGGCAGCTTGTCTGCGTGGTCTTTTAGAAGTAGTAGCGGACTTCCCTTCCTTCACTTCAATTTGCTTGTACCTAAAGAATTTTTTATTTTTCTGAATTTTTCCTGCTTCCTCTTCATTAGGCAAGTTTTCTTGTGATTCATGAGAATCACTGCCCTCAGGTTGTATTTTAGGGTAATTTTTTTGGTTATCCTCGAGCTCAGAATCAGTATCCCTAGTATTTGTTTCAATTTCACCTGCTTCTTCATTATCATCATCATTTAATAAACCTTCTACTTCTTCCATTGACATATTTTTCTTTCTTAGCATGCTGTTTTTCTTTGAATTTTTTAGATTATCCGTTATTTGTTTTGCCGTTTCTAATCGATCTAGTTTAACAACAGGTATTTGAGTGACTTTACTTGACATTTTGCCATCGCTCAATTTTGCTCTGCGAATATTCATTTCTTGATTTTCATTGAGTATATCTTCAATTTCTTTATTACTACACTTTTTGTTTTTGGGCACTGGTACATTAACACACGGACTGTCCAATTTACTGAGAACATCTGGTTCTGTTTTCTGATCCGCTTTCCTTACAACTCTCTTGGTAGCGGTTTTGCTGCTCATTTTTGATTTTACTTGATTTTTTTTCTTTGTATGAACTTCATTGCTCCGAGTGATTCGCGACATGATCGTCAACTGTTTCCTTCCTAAAATAAAAAAAAAAGTATGTAATAGGTAATATGTATAATATATATAATAAAAGTATGAATAGGGTTTGGTTTTGAAGACAAATGATGTGAGATCGAGACGTGACGTGTTTGAGTTATCAAACAGTACTTTTCTCTTATTCAAGTGTCAGACCTAATTCTCTCTCTAATTCATAGTGCTTATCAAAGTTATTGTAACTAAGTGGTCATAAACAAGTTATAAGTACTTACACACACAAAATATATCCTTCGAGCTTCAAAGGAATATTCTAACACTTTCCCATGACAAAGTATACGAAAGCCTATAACCTTGAAATCAAGCGTCACCACTACCTTGAACAAAAAAAAGGCCAGAATTTGTCACTAAGCATCAAAATCATTAAAGTTGCAAGCAAACAAGTCAATGCTAAACTTTTTAATAATATAATACTTTGCGAAACGTGTTTATTACTCGGTTACTACAACAATAGATCATTTATTACGCAGCCCGCTAAAATTACGTTTGCTCGCGTAACTCGCGTTACAATTCGGTTTGTTTTTTTGAATTGAATTTTGATAGTTTTGGTACCCAGCGTGTAGCGCAGGTGGCGCTTCAAGCGTAGTGCTTGAAGGCGCGAACATTCAAACACAAATGGTACCTTAATAATATAATCAGAAGAAAAGTTTTTAATTCCATAGCTTAATTCAGTACGCAAAAAAAAAAAAAAAATCAGTTGTGATGAAATAAAATAAGGTTTAGGAGAATTAGTTTACTTTTGCTGGAATACATGGCAAACATATGTATTTTAATATTCGAAATAAAAAATTTCCACGATTATTGGACAAACCAATATCACTCTATTTTGTTAAAAAAAAGCACATTTTGGTGCTAAGTTATAAATGTAATAAATGTTGAAACACGATGAATAAATACATTTTTTTTACTCGTAATTTTTGTTAATTTAATTATACATACATATTAACGAAAAATTACATTGATTACTTAGAACAAATTATACTCCGAACATTTTTCACAGTTGTTTGTAAAACTCATATTATTTGTGAAAAAATATGTCTAAGAATGGAATGCTTCTTTTTCTCTTTAGCTATTATTATTTAATTAATTTAATCTTGATATTTTTATACTCATACAATACACTTATACTTTATATTATAGATAGTCCGGATTCCGGATGTCACTGTCGTACTGATGTCACTGGATGACTTGTTAATGTCATAGAGGTATCTATGGTTAATGTAGTTGATCGCGATCACCAGCAGTGAAAGTAACAAACAGCAAGAAAAATGGCGGAAGCTAAGTTGCGACGTGTTGCTGCTCAAAACGAGGATTTATCAAATGTTGAATTCGAAACAAGTGAAGATGTCGAGGTCATTCCGACCTTCGACAATATGGGTCTTCGGGACGAGCTTCTCCGAGGAATCTACGCATACGGTAAGCTCTCTTTCGTTCATCAGTGCAATCTATAACCTCAAAATCCCAACGTTTACCTTTTGGTTTGTTGACGTTTTGTTTACCTACATACATCTCAAGTACAGTAAAATCAATAAAAAATAGTTTTAAAAAATACTAATTTATGCTAATTAAATGATGTATCGATGTTTGTTTACAGGTTTTGAGAAGCCTTCCGCTATCCAACAGCGATCAATCAAGCCAATTATGAGAGGCAGAGATGTCATTGCCCAGGCTCAATCCGGTACTGGTAAAACTGCCACATTCTCTATTGCGATTTTGCAATCTTTAGACACGCAACTGCGCGAGACCCAAGTCCTCGTTCTCTCGCCAACTAGAGAACTTGCTACACAAATTCAGAAAGTTATCCTAGCCCTGGGTGATTTTATGAATGTTCAATGCCATGCCTGCATTGGTGGCACGAACTTGGGTGAGGACATCAGAAAACTGGATTATGGACAGCATGTGGTTTCTGGTACACCTGGGAGAGTTTTTGGTAAGTAATCAAATTAGTTGACATACACTTTCAGAACATAAGTTGAATCTACACTTGAAAAGACTAGATCATTTTTTCTGATTGTAACTGTAAACCTCTGTTCTATTTTTTAGATATGATTAAAAGGAGAGTTTTACGAACAAGGGCCATAAAGATGCTTGTTCTTGATGAGTCTGACGAAATGTTAAACAAAGGTTTCAAAGAACAAATTTATGACGTTTACCGTTATCTTCCTCCTGCAACTCAAGTAGTTCTGGTATCAGCCACATTGCCTCACGAAATTTTGGAAATGACCAGCAAATTCATGACAGATCCCATTAGAATCCTCGTAAAACGGTAAGTTTTCTTTTACATATAAAATGTATTTTTTTTAATCAGCAAAATTTTTTGATTTTTTTTATCATACGTTTTTAGTGACGAGTTGACCCTCGAAGGTATCAAGCAATTTTTCGTCGCAGTCGAGCGCGAAGAATGGAAATTTGACACGCTTTGTGATCTCTACGACACACTTACAATCACACAGGCTGTTATTTTCTGTAACACAAAACGTAAGGTCGATTGGTTGACCGAGAAGATGAGAGAATCCAATTTCACAGTCTGCTCCATGCACGGAGACATGCCACAGAAAGAAAGAGACAACATAATGAAAGAATTCAGATCTGGTCAAAGGTAGAAACATTGTTAACACTATAACTTTGTAATGACTTGGATTCTTTAAGTTGTATTATGAATAATATATGTATTACTTTTAGTCGAGTTTTAATCACCACAGACGTCTGGGCACGAGGTATCGATGTTCAACAAGTATCCCTCGTCATAAACTACGATTTACCAAACAATCGTGAGTTGTACATTCACAGAATCGGCCGATCGGGTCGTTTCGGACGTAAAGGTGTCTCCATCAATTTCGTAAAGAACGATGACATCAGGATTCTTCGAGACATAGAACAGTACTATTCCACACAGATAGACGAAATGCCCATGAACGTAGCTGACTTGATATAAATAGCCTACTTTTTTTTATCATCGCCTCACAGATTAACGTTTAAGATAGTAATCTTAAGTCTAGAGAATTATGGTGTTTGCGTTTTGTTGTATGCACATATCGCGTAAGATATGAAATTTATCTTGACCCAAGTTATCAACTGTGTATTAAAAAATGCATTTTTAGTTTGTCAACAGAAATATCAACTATTTTTTAACCCACTGGACACGTAAGGTGTCTCGGAATATTACAGAGTAACGGTACCCTGTTACACGAAAAGTAAAATTTATACTGTCAATAAAAACTGAAGAAAAAAAAATCCACAATCACGCCGTTTTTCATTTTAAAAATCAAGCGCTCCATCCTCCCGCGTCTCAAGAGCAGCCCGAACAACAACGTCGAGTTTCTGACCTCGTATACGAGAAAGCACGGCTCGAGACGCGAAAAATCAATAAACACCCCTATAGCGTACTCAGCAACACGACGTGTGTGGTGTGCAGTGGTCGTCGCTTCGGTAGGTAAAGATGTGTCGTCGGATCTCGGCCAAATAACGTGAAGTAGAAATGCTGCTCCTCGTTAATCATTGTTAAAGCCACGGGTTACCCCCGAATTAGAAAAAAAAAAAAAAAAAAAAAAAGTAAAGTTGTAACAAATCGCCTGGGGTTCGGTGAAAACGGGGCTGTGAAGAAGTTTGGTCGTGGTGCGGTTCGAGGAATGGAGAAGAGTTCAGTGTGAACGAGAGAGAGAAGAGTAGGACATGGAAGGTCGCTCGAGGCGTAAGCTTATGTCTCGGGGAAGGGAGGATAAGTGACAGCACAATGTAAATACCAAATGGAAGAAAGAAGAATTGACAAATAAAAAATAAACCACAAAGTTGGGAATATAACTGAAGAAGAGAGAGTGATTTTTTTATTCGGGAGAGTCATGGCTGCGAGCAATGGATTTGGTGGCTCGTCGTTGTTAATTGTAAGAAAAATTACTATTTTAAGGGTAGGCGTGTAAGTAGGGTAGCTGAGAGTGAGAGTTCGAGGGAGCACATGTATAATATGGAGCAGCAGGACGACTGCGGCAACAAAATAAGGAACCAGATATTTTGTCGCTATCAACATGATTACAAACAACAACACGAGGGAGCCTGTCAAACGCGTAAGGATTTTTTTTGCCCTCTTTCACGTGATTATCTTATTTTTTTATTTTATTTTTTTATTTGGTCATCAATCAATTGTCTTGGGTAAAATTACACGAAAGGTGATTCAATCCAAACACATCAATTTATTTATGCACGTATGCAAACTTGTTATCGACAATTTTTATTCGTTATAAAATGGTCACGTAAATTGTATTTACGACAGTAGTTCCAATAAGTGCACGATGTTTCGCATCAATTTTTAATATTACAAACTATAACTAAAAACCAATCATTTGAGAGATCAGTGGTATGATGATGAAAAACAATTTTTGCGCATTAAAGAAAAACCAGGCAGTCAACAGCAGCAGCAGCAACAACAACAGCATCAGCAACCACAACAGCAGCAGCAGCAGCAGCAACAATCGGAGCGCGCGACAACGATATGCATAGCGATCTACCTGATGTCCGAGGTTTGCTTGATGATGGACGTGGACAAGAGCACGACGGCCCAGCAGATAGTCAGCATGATCCAGTCGGACGGCGAGCTCGGGCTGACCAGGACGCCCCCGTGCACGAGCAACCAACCGGTCTTTGCCCTCTGGCTATGCTCGTCCCAGCTCGAGCTTCAGCTGAGGCCGAGCCACAGACCCCTGGATTTAGCAACAAAGTGGCCTCGATTAGTCAATAAGTATTCCACCCAACAGAGCTCCAGCAGCAACGGTGTCAACAGCACAATCAGGGACACCAGTGACGAGGAGCCGTTGCTGTACTTCCGGAGAAACGTCTTTCTCTCGCGGAGGGACGAGGAGCAGATCAAGGAGCCCAAGATCCTCGAGCTTCTCTACGCGGAGGCCAAGCGCAACGTTCTCGATGGTACGTACATGTTTTATATTATTATTTATTTTTTGTATTAATTTTTTTTTTGTTTTTTTAACTATTTACCTGCAGGACGATATCCGTGCGAGAGCCAGGCGCGGTACACGAGTTTGGGCGCGTTACAGGCGCGGATAGAGCTTGGCCCGTACAACGTACAGACGCACACGTTGGCCTTTTTCCGTAAGCACCGCAGGCACTTTTTGCCCCACCATTACAACACGCCCTCGTTGCTGTTGGGCCTGGGCCTCGGGGGCAAGGGCTCGCCCGAGGCGCGCTTGCTCGAGCAGTACAAGCGGATACCGAACCACACGACCGGGCCCAACGCCAATCCCCGCAAACTCGTCAGGAAGTACTTGGAGTTTTGCTGGGGATTGCCCTGCTACGGGGCGGCCTTTTTCCACGGGCAGATCGAGAGGCCCGTCCGGGGCTTGGCCTCATGGATCATGAACAGGGACGTGCCTGTTCTCGTGGCCATCAATACCATCGGAGTGTACATAGTCGACGACACCCAGTGTGTTAGTAGTGCCCGTCATAGTACCTATACCTACCGGTGCTCCGTTACTGACAATTGTATACTTACGAGTTTTTTTTTGGTGTGTGTTTTTCAGAGTCTCTTGTTGGGATTGAGGTACTCGGAATTAAATTGGGGTATGCTTAAGCCGTCCGACGAGACGAATCCGGATTGCTTGCCTTGCTTGATCCTCCAGTTTCCGGTGCGGGAGAACGGCGCGCGAGTCATTAAAATACTACAAGTATTCTCGAGACAAGTGAGGACCATTTTTCTTACATTGATTTGGAAAATCCAAATTTCTTTTTCTTTTTTTTTTTTTTTTTTTTTTTTCATTGTTGAATACGATGCGTTTCGTTGTAGGCAATAATGATGGATACGCTGATAACGGGCTTCGTGGAGGAGAGCAAACAGAACGAAGCGGCGGACGAAAACGTGAACGCCAACAACAGATTACAGGACAATTCGATGCTGTCGAATTTTGGAAGTTTTACGAATAAACTTAGCAAATTCACCCTTGCCACGTTCGACGAGGAAGGTAATTGACGGAAAAACAATAAATGTGTATAATATAGATATTTATATGCATGATGAGTGATTGTTGAAAGATTTTTAAAACATTGTGGAAAACAAGAAAAAAATCGTAATACCTTGATTGTTTAATTTAGGCCACTGCATCGGTCAAATGGGTTCGTGGTCCATTCAATAGCTGTTCGCTCCTGCAAGTACCTCAACTCTCACGTCATATAACGTAATTGTGAAAAAACAAATTATTAGAGCCAAAAAAGAACCTACATTTTGTATAAAAACTCACATTCTGTACAAAATCTATCGAGCGCCGTTCATTGTTCAATGAAATAAATTATTAGGCGATCCTTTTACACGTACCGAGGCATTTTTCATTTGACCATGCATATTCGTTACTGAATGTTTTTTTTTTTTTTTTCTAGAATTTTTAATTTTTCGAGTCAACGTTCGTAAAGGATGGAAAGACGCCTGTCCGATTTCACGATCTCGACGACTCTGTTGTATCGGAACGATGCGAGATCGCGATGACGAGCTAATCGCACTTCCAGCGTATGAAGTCTCAGATTCGCTTTGTTGACCTTTTCCAGCAGCGATTCTTTCTCTTCTTTGCTCATACCCTCCGACTGCCGACAAGTAATATATTAATAAATTTAAATAGAAGAAAAAAAAAAATAAAATAAAAAATGTCATACATTGGTAAGCGCTGATTGCCAATTTTCCAATTCATCGCTGCATTTCTCGAATTCTCGTAAAATGTGATTGGCCCTGTTGACCAGAGCCTGCTTCAAATCATTGAGGCAGGCATCTCTGATTTCGGTCGCTTGCTTCAGTGTTAGGTACTTCAGATTACCGATTCGCGCCAAATACGGTTGCAAAAAATCGACTTTTCCCTCCAATTCTCGTTTACTTTGAGCCTTCAATTTTTCCGCCTAAAAAGTTTTTCATGAGCAACGATCAAGTAATAATAATTATTTTTTTTTTTCATCCTCGTTTGTTATTATGTTGCACACCTTTGCCATCAGGCCAGCTAAAGCTTCCTCGTTCCTGATGGGATCGAACGCGTAAACCTCGAGTTCAGGTTTCGAGTACTCCTTTGCCCTGACCGACAGGAACTTAAATATTTCAGACTCGGCCTTTCGGACTTGCATTACCGAAAGTTCCTCCTCGTTCAACAGCTTTTCCAACTCCTCGATTAAATCGTCAAAGTTTTCGGGCAAAGCTAGCGGATTGGGCTATCGTGCACG
Organism: Copidosoma floridanum; assembly: GCF_036245765.1. Taxonomy (NCBI): domain Eukaryota; kingdom Metazoa; phylum Arthropoda; class Insecta; order Hymenoptera; family Encyrtidae; genus Copidosoma; species Copidosoma floridanum. The sequence goes on from NW_028321890.1 coordinate 32,672,044, forward strand.
GAATAAATAATCCAAACAAACTTTCATCCGTTTGCAAAATAAGAGAAATAAGCTTACATTATACGCGTAGGTCATGTCGGGCGTGAAAACGAGCTTATCTCCTCTTTCAGTCACAGGTGGCTTTATGAACGTCCGAGTGGCTTGCGTGTACTCGCCCACGTCGTAGTGATAAGTCAGGCGAATCTCATTATCTACGAAATTGAACTCACGTACCGCGACGTCTTTGCTCGCCGGCAACTCTTCGTTTCTGTGAAACTTTTCTACGATTTTCTAAAAAAAAATATGAACGATGCAGTTATACTATTTCAAAACGTGATATTATTGACAACTTACTGCTAGATTTCGATAATGAATATTATTTTCCACGTACTCCTCGCTGTAGGGAGAAAATTCGACAAAGCTAGAAAGAAACACGTTATCATGAGTGTTGGTGATTTTACTGTAAACGATAAATAGTGAATAATAAAAAGTGATTGCGAGTGATAACCGATTGTAAAGACGATCATCACGATTTTCGTAGTCTTGCGATGCGTAAAATGGATTCATTTTCATACGACGGAGCTCGTCGAGTCTTCTGCCGGCGTAGAACTCGATGGTTCGCTCCTCGTCAACGGTACCCGAGCTGTTTGCGAAATACTGATGGACTGAAAGAATTAAAAAAAAAAAAATCCAAAATTTTTACATACAAACAAAAAAAAGTATATTCACCGAGTGTCATTCTGTACCTTTGCAAAAATCCTTCCGGCCTAACGCGTAATGATCGGTGACGATTTCCTTGACCACATCCTTGTCAGATCTCACGAGGCCATCGCTGCGATTGCTAAAGTATTCGTTGATGAATGTCCTCGTCCTATACTCGTACTCCCGGTACTGAGTGACTCTTTCGATCAAACCGTCCGGCCGTAAATACGGACCATACAAGTCGACCCTGCACTTTTTGAAATAAATGGTCTTCTTCCCGTTCGGATATCGCAGCTCGTAATCTGCACAATTGAGAGTATTCACGCGTTGAAGGTACATCGACTCGTAGTACTATGAAACCGACCTTTGTACGGTATCTCGATGCGCTCGACGTAAGACGCAGGCATGACCATGTGAAAGTCCCGGCGCACTTGTACCTCCTCGTCCTCGTCGTCTTCGACGTTTCGCAATTCCCTCGGCTCCCCGGCCAGAAAGTGTTCCCACAATTTGACGTCCGACAAATCCCACTCGAGTCCCGTGCAAGCCTCCGTGCAGTTTTGCATGTTCACCCAGTAATTACGGTTGTTCCAAATGCTCTCGATACCGAGGTACAGGTTTCCGGTGGCGGGTTCTCGGGGTGGATACGAGACGCCGGTGGACGGCTCGATGAATAGGGACTCCGTTATCTCGGAGGCCGGCCCCACCGAAGTGTCCGCGAGGTTCGGCAGCAGGAGCACCCAGGCGTGGATTCTTTGGCCAAAGTAACGGTCCGGGGGAGGTCGCTCGAGCTCCTGGTGCGTTTATTTACTTATTTTTACATATTTTTATTTCGATTCCTTTGATAAACATTGAAAATACATTTGACTCAAGTGGTCTATGTAAAAGAAGACCCTATAAAAAAGCAGAGGGCCTCGAAAATCAACGCGTCTGACCATACGTTGACTGTTTTCACTTGTTCCCTAATTTGTCGTGTCCCAACAACAATGAAATATATTTGATTTATATATGATCTTTGGACTAAAACCAGATAAAAAAGCAGGGGGTCTCGAAAATTAACGCGTCTGACCATACGTTGACTGTTTTCACTTGTTCCGTAATTTTCGATGTCCTAAGCGGGTCACACGCATTGTTAGTCTTATTTTGTTTGTTAAAAATATACTTGATAATACCCCTCGTTTAAAATAAGTAAAAACATAAACTAAAAGGAAATATTTTCAAGCTAAAAAGGATAAAGTTAAAAAAAAAAAAAAAAAAAATTTTCTCACGGTTATCATTCGTATGCGCTGATTCTCCCGTTCCTCTAGCTCGGCTTCAACCTTCCTGCGCTCCCGAGCTTCCATCTCTTCGATAAACTTGCTCTTAAAATCCGGCGGCGATTTCGGTCTGTACTTGGACTTATCGACGGATGGTGGCGGAGGCTCGGCTTCCTTTTCACGAGGCAAGTACGGGCAAGGCAGCATCCGCCGATCGCAAAGCGTTTGCTCCCTGGAGGCATAGCCACTGACGACGTAAGCGTTGTAACCGAGACCGAGGAGGAGAGACACGAGAAATGTTGCGAGCTCGAAGCTGTTGCCCCGTCTGATGCGCAACAAGTACGTGGGCGAATACAGGTGCTTGGGCTGTAATCAGAAAACACGTTTGTGTTTAGTTCCTGACGAATTAAAAGATTTTAGAATGAAATGGCAGTTTGGGGAGTTGTTTGTGAGGTCGAAGTACATTAAAGTTATACGGTTGAATGTGTAAAATTATCGTGGAAAGTAACGATTTCAAGTAGAATAGGACGGATCGCAACAATTTTTATGGATTTCTTATAAAGCCATTCATAAACGAATTCAAAGGAGTTCAACTTATTGCATTTTTCAAGAATGTTTACATCTCTTAAATTTAAAGAGACAATGATCGGTATGATTTTAAGTCTCTTCCGGATGATCCTACGCGTGTTAGGTGGTTAATGCAGTAAAATAAGTAGTAACGTAAGTGTTTGGTCAGACACAAGTAAAAGTGTACGTGTTGGGATTTTTTAGTTTTATGAGGATAATCCCTGATGTATATAAATGAGGTTTATCAACCCTAACATCTCCAAAGCATAGATTTTATAGATGAAAATATCAATTTACCACAATACTGCTAAATAATACATGTTTTCAGAAAAATTTTGCAAAATCATTTAACAATCATATATTTTAATGTTGCATTTTTCTCTTTGCATAACGTGTAAAGATTAATTGCCAACGAATGATTATTTGCCGATCTGAATGAATCACCATCATTCTTAAAATGCTCGTATGACCCGGTCATCATTGACAGTGGGTAATGTTACCATCGGTTGGTAGGCCACTCCCGGAATAACGAAATGATAAAAAAACCCAAGCCGCGGCGCTTGTTATCAAGCTTTTAGCTCCCTCTGTCTCCACCCTGACCCAAAACATCTCTCATGTCGTCATCGGAAATTCCTACCGGTGAAATGCCGGTACGGGCACAATAACAACAATAACCGGTTCACTGGCTGCGCCCGCACATAGACCTACATTAAACTGCATGACGAGTGAGAGTGAGCCGTTGCCGCCACCGAGAGTAGCAGACGACGCAAGAAATTCTGCGAGGGGTGGAAGGGGCCGAGAGGAGAGGGATAAACGGAGTAAACGGAGGGGCTGCTGTACACGAGAGAGAGGTAGAAAATGTAAACACGTGATTCTATTGCAAGTGCCGTATACGTACGTACAATCATATAGCTGTATAAACCACCACAGGTAGAAAGAGAAAGAGAGATATGTAAAAAGACGGTGTGGGGAGGGGGAAAAAAGAGAGACACCGGCCGGCCGGCGAACTTGAATGAAATTACATAATGTATATAAGAGCGGTGCAGCCGCAGATGTCGGTTTCCCTCTCCCTCTTTCTTTCCCCCGCTCTCCCGTGTTGCCGTGGTAAAGCTCCTTACAGAGGAGACAGAGAGAGGGAGGGGGGGGGGGCGCAAAGAGAGATAGAGAAAGAGGGATTTATATTCTCCGTGAAATTCCCTCCGTTTCTCGCTCGGAGCTCGGAGGAGCGGAAGATGACATTGACATTGAAAAGCCGAGTGCGCCTCGTTCCAGTTCCCTCTCCCTCCTTATTTCTCTCACTCGCTTTCTTAACCCATTATATACGTATATAAAAGCATGTACGCGCAAGAAGATGGATGTATATAGAAAAGGAGAGTAACGCTTCGTGCGAAATGGATGGGTAGAGAGGGACGAAGAACTCGTTCGGTGTCGTTAACCAACGTACGCAATACACAGCCCATACATGTACACACGCATCTGGATTCTGGATGTGAATTTGTGGGTAGGCACACACATATACGTAGATATATTTGCCGACGCTTTTCTCCCACTCTTTTACCTCCTCCTCTCCTTCTCTTCTCAATGAATACACTCGTATTTCTCTTTTGCGGAAATACAGGTCATACGCTAGCGTAAAGGTACACATGTGTGCTCCAGCCTACATCCGCACACCGTAAAAGCAGGATATGGCGCGGGGAACAAGGGGAGGGGAAGAGAAAAAGGCCGGAGAGTGGGGGGCGAGAACGCGCTCTTTCTCTCTCTCTCTCTCTCTTTTGTAGTATAGTAGTAGTAATGGAGTCGGCACGTGCGTGCTGACGATCAGCTGATCCCTCCGATCAGCCGTTTTCCGTGTTTGTTATGTGTGCACGTGTACGTATATAGGTACACATAGTCTCTCTCTGCATTTTTTTTCTTCCATTCCTTTATTTCTCCATACTTTTTCGAGTCTGCGCCGAGACTGGCCTTTTTTTACTGCCAGAGCTGTTTCCGATGCTGCCGCCACGCGCTATATGCATGTAGTCTCCCCTGTCGTCCTTGACTTCCTCTCTCTCTCTCTCTCGCTCTCTCTCTGCCTCCCACCCCTTGCTCCGCCCAACTCGACTGCGTGTGCATGTGCACGTAGATTCTCGCTTGGCTTGGATCTGTGTTGGTTCTTTATTTCTTTTACTGCAGTCTGACGAATAACGGGCTGTTACTACTTGTGTTCGAGACCGGGCTCTACATGGCTATTGTTGTGGCGCTGCTAAAAGGAAGAGCAAGCGGATCTTGACATTGAGACGAGGTATACGACTTTTTCAAAGGGGGGATAAACAACTTGGGCTTTATTTTGCACGCTGAGTTTCGTTGATGATGGGGTGAAGGGTTCGATTACGGTTCAACGTACTTCTGTTCGAACGCACGGAAATTTCGGAACTTGATTTAAACATTTCGGGAAGTAGATTTTTTTGTTTTTTCTACATGAATTGTAACCTCGGTTTCGCGCTGTGAGATTATTTTAAAAAATGTAATTTTTTAAATTACAGTGCAAACATTTATTGTAATTTTACCCTTTTCAAAATAATCAAAGCGACTGTGAAATGATGAGTCACCTTTGAAAACCGATTAGGACTTTGTGCAGTGATACACATTACAATAAATTGCAGTGTCAGCACGTGGTTCGTGAATAGTGGCTGAATGGCATTGTACAGGTTAGGCGAAATTGCATAGAGAAGCGAAAACTCGGCTTTTGAAGTTCACTGGGTTTGAAGGTTAAGAGCGCATCGGAGCAGGAGAGATAGAGAGAGAGAGAGAAAGGTGGGGCCATTTATTTAGCGAAAAGTGAAAGCCCGTCGGTACAAGCGGAGAATAAGGGAGAGATTATCCTGGAATTGGATGGTGGGGAAAAAGCGACACGTTGTGTACTGGGGCACTTTTTGTAAACGCGTTTATGAGCACTGCCGGTCGTATACTATACCTTTACTCTTTCCCAAGCGTCTGTAACTTCTGCGTTAACTTTTTCAAGCTCTTTCGACCCTGTTTGTTTTTCGACTAGATGATCTTTACACGTGAAAGCTCCACTTCGTACTTGGAGCCACGTGAATGCCACAAAAACACCGTGACTATTGTTTGCGCTATACAATGTCATTGTTAATTAAAAATTGGGAGTAATTCACCATAGACCTTTAAGATGAAAGTGATTTAGAATAGTTATTTTCGTCACACAAGCCCTATCGTATAGGGGTTACATGGGGTAGCTCCGGTTGGATGGCGCTTTCGTGTGGCGAATCAAATTTTTCGTACCAAGGACTCAGTAAGATCCGGAAAACCAGTTCAAGTGAAAAGTAAAAAAAAAAAAAAACTGTCGAGATGAAAAGAAAAGAAAAAAAAGCATCCTCTACGAGACCTTCCACTCGCTCAAGTCATGAGCTTGCGAGCACCTTTATTTTTCCCCCCTTGTCCTCGGAGGGATTTTCGGAGCGTAACGAGAAGCCGAAAGGTGTCACCCTCCGCTAGTTCTTTTCCTCCCAGAGAGAGGGAGAGAAGCCAGCTCTGCTATTTGTTTTTTCTCTTCCCTCCTCCGCGCGGCACAAAAACACCTCGTGATCCACCAGAGATAAAAAGGAAGAGAAAGACCAGTTGTTTTTCCTTCCTCCAAACTCACCCTCTCCTCTCCATTCGCCTGTCCGTCCATCGAAGCTCGTCGCCAAGAGAAGGCCCAACCCACCCACCGGGGGGTCGGTCGTTTCCCTGCTGCTGCGGTGTTATATATGCACGCATATATAGCCAAGCCCCCCCCCCATTTCCTCGTCCGGCTCGTCAACCTCATTCCGGGAGCAGTACGCGCTCTCGCGATCCAGCCACGTGGGACGAAGACGGCGCGAGCCACTGCGGATCTCCCCCATCCCACGTATACTCGTACATATATGTACCCTATAGCTAGCTATACGAGAACGTGCAATGACGTCGCCGTGCATATAGGTGTACACGTACACAGACACGACGAAAATAAGCGCGCAGAGGGAGGGCCGAGGGCACAGGCTACGCGCGGAGAGATAATACCGGCCGCTGCGGCGTCGAGGGAGAGAGTACTATGTGCACGTGTATGTAGGTGTATATATATATATATATATATATATATATATATATATATATATATATATATATATATATATATATATATATATATATATATGGGTCGTGGAAGCGCGGCAGCTGCGGCGAGCGGTGCTCAACTGCACACGTGTATTATAATGAACACATACATGTATATGTTACATGGTAGTCCTCGCAAGACGCGGCAGCCGGGGTTCTCCGTGCTTGTGCCTGATGAGCACGCGGGGATCTTTTTTTGCAAGCTTTTTTTTTTTTTTTTCTTCGAGAGCTACCGTGGATTCTTTCTTTCTTTTGTTCTTCTTTTTTTTTGCTTTAGAAAAAAATTGGGAGCACTCGGGAGGTTCGAAGGATCTTAGTGGGTCAGAGGCTGCATAGATTGCCCGATGGAAGGGCTTCTTTTCCTCCAAATGGGTATTGTTAGTATAGTCGGAAAAGGGGCGAGTCGGTCAATAATGTGTTATTTAATCAAGTGTCCTTTTTTTTTTTTTTTTTTTTTTTGCCCCTCGTTGTTTCAACACTGTAACAGCTTGATTTTTTCCTCGCCATTTGTGAGAAAAAAAGAAAAAAACCTACTAGTCATTAAGATATGAGAAAAAGTTCCCACCAAGTTTTTCTGTTTGAAGATAAAAGCTTCACCGTCAAACATGAGAGAAAGCTCCGCGTCGAACCCACACTCTATATGATACGCACGGATTCCCAAAGATCCCGATGATAGAATAATTTTTTTGTACGCACTCCAGCCCATATAATGCACCGTCGACAAATCCATTCTCGCGAACGCAACGGCCCATCGATTCTCCCTTCTCTGCAAACGCCCTTCTCGGGCACGCGTATACAGCGTAAGGTCGTGGGGTGTACGGGCTTCTCTGTTCACCGATAAAAAAAAAAGAAAAAAAAATAGATGCAGTGGAAGAGAGAGGAGGGGAAGGGCCAGTCGCCGTTTTGTCCGATACACGTTACCGATCCTACCGGCTGGCCGATAAAAAAGAAAAAGGTATCATAACCGATAAATCACGCGCAGGGCAGCTGCCGGAGAGAGGAAGGGGAAAAAACAGCCAACTGGACCGTAAGTACGTAGCAAGGGGGAGAGAAAAAAAAAAAAAAAAAAAAAAAAACACGCGAGGAGGGGCCGGACGCGAAAAATTCAAGCCATCGGTCGTCAGCCTCCATCGTACCACCCTCGTCTCGACTGCTTACTGCAGCACATTTACACGCACATGTACGCATGTATGATGATTTTGGCAAACTCGCGAGCGATCAAGTGGTTACTTGTGTGCACGTCACGAGCCGAGCGGCATTTGTCTCCTCCGAACGACCCACTTTTTCAAGCTCATTCTTCCGTAGCCCCGAAATCATACCGAAAATTGATCACTCGCACAGCACCTTTACTCCGTCTTGTACGTGCATAGCGTCAACGATTCCTGTAACAGAGAGGGAAAAAAAAAAAAAAAAAAAGCAAACAACCAACCCTCTATCTCACTCCCAAAAGAGGACTAAGAAATTACTTTGGGGCTTTTCCACGCTCACGGGTCGTACTTACATACATCAAGCGTCGCACCACTATACATAAGGTATCTAGGTGTACAAGGCTACGTGTGGAGGCTAAGCTCTATATCTCTTCTCCAAGGAGGAAGGCTATAAGCGCCGTAGCTCGAGATAAAGGTTTTCGGGGTTGCCGTTGGTAGCCCTGTACGTATCCCCTGGTGTTTCTGCCCTCGGCGGAGCATCGGTGCTAGGGCGCATCGTGGCTCGTTATCTGCGGACGCGGCCAGAGGCCTAAATCAGGGACGATCGCTGCTCCTGCTGATGGTGTGTATCTATATGTATATATATATATATATGTACCCTGCACGTATAATACAAGGTTAGAGTCAACGAGCGAACTAGAATTGGAAGAAAGGGACCAGAAGGGGAGAGAGAGCGAGCATCAGAGGAGCGGAACGAGAGACGAGGTAAGGTACAACCTCTGCTATACATGTATAGCCATGCCGGTGCTCGTACATATACACGTACACGGTGTCCTATAGTCGCTATCTCCCTGAATATGCGGAGAGCTATTTGGCGTCCGCACCGCGACGACGCTGGCACCCATCCGCGCGCATACCTAGTTGTATATATAGACATATATGTACCATGTACCACCCCCGTGACCTGCTACACCCGGTATTACTATAGATAGGTTAGATAGCTCTCTCTCTCTCTCTCTCTCATTGGTTACGGTCTAAAATGTGTATACGTGTGCCAGTGACTCGGTGTTGGTGTGAACCTCGTATATACGTACATGCAACGTGGACGTTGAATACTGCAGTTCCCTCCCCCACCTCCCTTGCAGTATGGTCCGTTCGTCCGAAATTTCGGGGGATTGATTAAGAAGAAGAAAAAAAACTCGTGCTTAAAAGCAAAATGTTTTCAGACTCACCCCCAATTTTAATTGGTACGCCGTACCACTTGTATATAAGTGCATACATCATGTCCATGAGACAGCGAAAATATTTTATCCAACATTTTGTATGTTTTTTTTTTTTTTTTTTTTTTTTTTTTTTTTTTATCATAATACCTACACTGCACTACCGTATTTAATAGTCGGTATTTATGTATAATAGAGTTGACAAAGAGAAACAAAGGGTCGTGCGGGCAAGGGTGCACGCGCGAGCCCTACCTAACAATTCTCGACTCGGGGAGGGGTTTGAAAGCACGTCGTTAGCCACCCGTGGATTTCGCGAGCCGCGATGTAAGTATAGGCGTTGCGACTTTGGTGAGGTTTAATTGGACGGTCGCCTTGCAATCGTCGGCCCGCATCTCTTTGGTAAAAATATTCAATGTCGGGCATATGCGTTTCGTCTCAACCTCCGGTCGCCTCTGTGTACCAACGCTCGCGTGCCGTCTGAGATGCACGTGCTGATGAGGTGTGCCGAGGAGTTATTGGCGCGGTGCAATGATCGAGCGTGCGTTACACTCGGTCCCTTGATTTGGGACAACCCGCATGCATATTCATGCGCGTGTGCACGCGTCGTCGTGTACCTAAATTTACATGCGCATTGTGCGTGTGTGATGATACGTCGATGATGTGTCATTGTTGTGGAAAACAATAAAAACTTAACTAAAGACAATCGTTTAAGAATAACGACAATGCCGAGAATACAGTTTACTCGTTGCGCTTTTACTACTTCTAGTTTATTGGTGATTCAATGAGTGCAAAATTTTCCAGGTAATCTATAGCGAAAAGGAATTACTGCTCCTGATGAAAAAAAAAAAAAAAAAAAATCACATCATTACAATGACGATCGCGGCCCTTGCACCAGAATTTCATTTACATCAGCCCGCAACTTTTAAAAACACCCGAAAAACAAAAAAGACACACAATTACAGCGTTGCGCGAATTAAATATTTATCGAGCGCAGGATAAACTCCCCTCTCTCCTATCCCCACTCCAAAGGGAAACAATTTCCAATTGCGCGGCGTAATTCACGCTCCGGAGCCGCTCGGAAACAAAAGAGTATATTATACGGTGTATATACCCTTGCTCGAACGCATGGTACGCGGCGAAAAAGAAAAAAAAAAAAAAAAGAGAAGAAAGACAGAGGGGCAGAAGGGAAATGAAAGAAGAGGGTGAGGCTACGGGCAAAGCCTGCCACCCCTCCCCCGATAACAATCGATGACTCGTGCCAGGCATCTCTCTGCAATCGGTTGCGCGAAATCGTCGTCGAAAACCGATTATTTTCCTACGCGCCGCTGTCGCTCGCGTTTGTATATCACAGTGGTATAGAGGCCCCCACGTACGTATTATATCCACGTATACACATTGTTCTCCTCCTCCCCCCCCCCACCCTTTTGGATTACTGCGCGTACGTACGATCGGACCATCAATGCGTACGCACGCCCAAGTGCGTGCAGCAGCCCGTGCGCACCGTCTATATATACGGGGTATACGTACTCTTATGCCCCTGTAGGGGTGACGTGGGACGGAAGAAAAGGAGCCGAAGAGTACACATATAAGTAAGCTTTGCGCGGGCACGTGCATAAATAAATAGCCAGCGTTGCGCGGAGTCGCTGCTAGCCAATTTTGGCGTCCGTATGTGTGCGTGTGTTTATTGCATCCACCCGCAAAGCTTGAAAAAAAAAAAAAAAAAGAAGAGCAGAGGACGGTGCAATTATGCTGTGCGCCCTGGCTATCGATCCAATAATTTCAAAGAGGGATCGGCTTTTTCATCGGTCGGGCCGGCGGTGCCGATTGATTGCACCCTCGATGCGCCGAGAGTCCCGTCCGCGGCCCCCCGCCTCCCTCCCAAAGTGGTACTCTCGCCGAGGCTTTCGTTGTCATTGCTTGCGTTTCGACGATTTATAATAATACCAGCTTTGTTAGCGGCCAACCATTATCGAGAAGACGGGTATTACGCGTCATCAGGAGGACAACCCATCAGGTACAATGATGTCACTGTTTATACTGTATCGAAACGGGACGCGCAAGCGAGTGTTTTCTTGAAAAATTGCGCGAGCAAATTAGTAGCCGGCACGCGTACATGGAGTCCTATGATCTTGAGTACAGACTTTTATAGGAGAAATTTACCGATATTACATGCATACGAGCCTCGTTTTTTCTTCTTCTTCTCTTGCTCCCATGCAGAATATATTACATAGAATATACGATGAGAACAAAAATAAGACCTGTCCACCGAAAATTCGATACGCAGACTCGTTCTCCATAGTATCCAAGTGGTCTATACTTCCCTCGCTTGTATACAATCCAGAGCTAGTCCTCCCCTAATCCGCGGAGGGGGTAAGGCCTCCTTTGCAGAGGACGAAAACAAGGGTCGAGCAGCGCTTCGAAGAGAGAATCGGCCCTGCTGTCCGGCGACCCTTTTCGGCTCGATTAGCGCGCAAGCCGTCGACAGAGAGACAACAAGAGCCAGCGGAGAGGAAGGAAAAAAAAAAGAGAACCAGCGTGAGAGGCCATGTGTTCGCGTGCGTGTGCCCGAGAGAGGTGCACCACACGCGCCGGGGAGCAAAGCCGTAAGGGAAATCGAAAAAATCGCTCGCGCCCCTTCCGTGGGTTGCAACACCACCCCCCCCCCGCCAAGCAGTCGAGGGCGCAGTAAGGGCGGTACGCGCCGAGGGAGGAAGAAGAGCTTAATGACACGCACTCGCCCGACCGGGCATGTGCGCGGCCGATGCTCGCTCGCGAGGGGCGCCTCGGCTTTTCGCTTCAATTGTCGACGGCGACGCCGACGCGCTATCGATTTTTCTACCCCCGACCCCCTCGACCTTCCACCCCCCTATCATCCGGGCGTTTCGCGTTGTCACCGTCGGGGACGCCTGTTTTTTTTTCCCCGAGATTTTTCCTCCTCGCGACGCTCGGGGGTTTTCCAGAGATGCTTCACGGGCCCATGAACGCTTTACTATCTCGCGCCCCTCTCCCATCCCTGCTTTTTTTCATGCTCGTTCCCATACGTTGTTTCACGAAACCATACAAGAGCTAATTGAATGAAATAAGCGCCAATCGATTACAGTTCAGTCGGTGCAACGATTAAACCTTTACTTTTTTAATGTACTTCGACACATTGCTCGACCTTGGATAAAATCTTGCAAATGGCACTTTTGTCTTGCATATACGAGTACTGGCAGGTGTAGTTTTCCGACAACGCAGACAAAAGAGAGGGGTATACCAAGATGTCGCAACTATAATCAGTTTGCACGTCGAGCAGAGCGGAGTTTTGTGGCCAGGGGATGAGATAATTCATGCCCCGAAAACTCATTATTGGTAATCTTTTTTTTTTTTTTTTTCGTCTCATGACAGTCAATGTATCGTTTTCTTGTACGTGTTTTTAGTCACGCAGGTACAAAAGCAAGTATAACTATAAGAGACGACGAAGATTCAAGCGTAAAATTTCGGAAACCGAAGAAAAAGACGGTTGGCGGCAGAGAGGGAGAGAGAGAGAAAAATGTAGTTATTCGTATGAAAAATTGAAAAATCCTCCCCCCGTAGGTCGGAACGAACCGTTTCTCGAAAAGCACATAGCGCGTCCCACTGAATAATTCATAGGGGCAATCTCTATTACACAACTCGGGTCGTATACCTACAACCGAAACGATCGAATAAAAGTGATGGGGCGCACGTTTTCGAAACCACCTGTGGGCGTACAAGCCGAGTATATATACATATATATATATATATATAAATCGCATTGTGTGTAGTTATACACATAGTGCGGGGTACGTGTAGTAACTCGAGTTTTGTGCTCCCGAAAGCACAAGTTGAAACGACGGAGGTTTCAAGGTGTGGGTCAAACGACCGAGTCACGAGACTAAACTAAATCTCATGCGCGTTATACACTGGGCCACGCACCTCTCGTCTTTTGGAATTCAATTACTTGCCCCAAGCTTTACTGTGTGTATTATTTGCTGGTAGAATGGCGGGCGAAACAGGTGGCGGGTCAATATTGCCTCCACGCGATGTGCAACAGGATCTGTTGACATGTAAAGCCAGTGGAAAACAGTGATTTGTAAAAGAATCCATGATAAATACTGCTATACTGGCCATTTAACAACACAATCCAGTGACACAAAATAAACGGAATCTGGTTGTGCATGTACCCTTTTGCATATTGCTGAATCAATTGACCGATGATCATGATGATATTATATGTTTACGATTTTACTTTCTAGCAAAATTCACTGATTTGAAGATGTATATTTGTTAAATGTTATTTTTTTGTCGGTGACAACTATAATTGTAGGATCAAGCATCGGTCGACCCACCGATACGGATACCGTGTTCTTGTAAAAGGGCAATTGACCGGTTTTACACGTATAATATCTGTCACACGGAAAGCACAAATAGGAGGGGTCGGTTATAATAATAATATACTTCAGAACTGTGGACTCACGCGTATACATGCACATCAGGCACGCGTATCGCATCGCCCCGTCGTGAATTATCAAACTTTGAGATCAGTCGATGGGGAAGTGAGCGAGGAGCTAGTCCAAGGATGTATGTATGTATATATGTATACACACATCAGCCAATGCTACATACAGCTGTATATATACACATACACGTGTGTTACCCGTGTAATCCCGTTCTCGTCTCTGATGATGCGTGCACGTGCATTACACGCAGGTTTGCCCGATAACTATATACAGGCGAGCTCGACCCTATGGTAGGTACGTATACCAGGATTGCGGTGTCCTCCGTGATGCCAGAACTAGTGTGGTGTGGCTCTTGTGTTGGCGACTGCGTGAGAGACCCGAGGTATAGTTTCTCTTTCCCCATTTTTGTGCCTTTGTATTAACTTGGGTGGGTACATTGATTGTTTACATATCCAAGCTGTGGAGGTGCACGACTCCTACTTTGCTCTATTTTTACGGTTTATTTGTAGGATTGTATTTCTTTTTTTTATTAGGATGAGATTGTTATCAACAGAATACAAATGGCACAGAAAAGCTCTGGAGTGAAACTTTTTTTATGATATTGAGTGTACGGTATACGAATGGTGAAGGATCACGTTTTTTACGTTGAATTTACGTAGAAAACTGTCAAAAAATTGAAAGGCTTCTAAAGTCCCGTCTTTCGCTATTTGCGGCTGATTGTCCGTCATTCATTTGACCATCGTAACACAGAATGGCCCTGTGGGTTCTTTAATTTGTACCGAATTTGTCTCAAGAACCCACTTTAAGGGTTAGTCATAATCTTTATGAGCCGTGTCAATGGGGTAAGTAATTTCAGCGACAAGGTTCATTTTACGAACGCAGGAAAAAAAAAAAAAAAAAAAAAAAAGAGAAAAAAAGAAAAGAGCTCGGAAAAGAGCGCGAACAAAAGTGACGAACCCAAGAGATCAAAGTAAAAGCGAAAGCTCCGCAGCCATCGGCATTTTTTAAAGAGGATATGAAAGAAGACTCGACGACGTGGATACAAAAAGAGCCTGTAAAAAACCCGACTCCCAGACCTGAAAGAAATTAGCCCTTATCGGGGTGTCACGATTTACCCCAGGTGACGGTACACAGAGGCAGAATCGCACTCTACTCCCGAGACCCTCTAACCCATTAACATCCATATCGCAGTTACAGATATACACACGCGTGCGCCCTCGCGCGCATACGATTATGTACTATATGATCCGTTACCGCGTTATACCTCGCACAGCATATTTTGTACTCCCTCGAGTATAGCACACCTGCATACATTAATAACTGTATACACCGACGTAAGTACACACAAACTACACGCGCGTACATTTACTTACCCGTGTGTGTATAATATATACATCATCAACTCTCATTTCTCTTTGCTTGGCTCGTTTTCTCGTTCCGCGCACGTTTATTGCCTGCTATACTATATACATACGTACTCATCTATACCTACAAGTATATACGTATAGGTACGCACATGACTCTTTCCCCTCATATTATTATCCACCTTGTATTGTTACGTGTATAAGTACGCTGCACTTGGTCTGCTCCCTTCCTCTTTTCTCCGCGCATTTATTATCCCGTGTGTGTACTTACCTCGTCTCGAGTAAAAGAGGTCCCGCTTTTTTCCTCCCTCCATCACCGTCACAGCCCGCAGCGTGTCCCTTTTCAATTTCTTGTCCACGCAAACATACACAGGGTCACACCTATATAATATACCTGCTTACGCTCGTTGTGTATTTGCACAGCGACTCCGGACCTTTTTTCACCCCTTTCACCCGTACCCGTAAAGAGCTTATGGTCCGTCAGCTGTACACCGTACAGACCCCGAGAATCCCAAGTGTCGGGAGAATTACAAAAAAAAAAAAAATGGGGCACCGTCTCTGGTGGTTGCTTACTTTTTTTCTTTCCTCCGAGCGTTAACTTTCCGACTCGCTCTCTGCCACGGCGACGTTTTAATGACCCATGTTTAAGTACAAAAGTGGGTACCTGCGTAACTTTTTTTTTTTTTTTTTTTTTTTTTTTTTTCCACCCTGCCACTGGGCGGTAGCTTGTGGGCGCGTGTATTAAAGAAGTTGAATCTATTAATCGCTCGCGTCTGGGACGGCGATGGACCAAGCTACGTGTTTCGCAATGATTACAGTGTTTTATGGCACGTAGGGTGTCCGCCAACTTTCAGCCAACGTTTGCCCCGACAATCACGTATATGAGGTGACGCAACAAACTTTTGGTGTTTACTTTACCGGTGTAGGTTTATAACGCGTTTGCAGGATCAATTCCACGAAAAAAAAGTCACCCCCCTCAAGAGAAGGAGGGGGGATTTATTTTTCAAATATCTCGAGGGGTGTTTGTGGACAGATTAAAAGATCCGGTGAAAAAATGACCAGCAGCGTTGTATTGCGAGGATAAACTAGAGAGCCGATAAACTGTGACCAGTCGAAAACCAGGCGACTAGTGAAAAAAAAAGCTGTGTCTCATGACTTGTGGGTACATTTAAAGGAACTTTTGAGCGTATAGTTTTTACGCGGAACCGCTCGTATATAATATGTACTTAAACACGCTAGAACGACAGAACTAAAAGTTTTAAAGCCCACTCTGGTGAACTTGAACCTCAGCAAGGGTATAGTTACTGCACAGCTGTACAGCAGCTTTGACACCTGTACCTATTCTCCTCTTGCCCATGTCGAGAAATTTACTCACTACTTTATATCCAAATAATACTCACTGTAAAGATTGCGTAGCCCACCCAATAACTTTTTTGTTTGCACACATCCGCGTTGTACTGCAAGTTGGGGACACCAAACTCGTGGGTGTACGAAGAAAAAAAAAGAAAAAAAAAAAAAAAAAAAAAAAAATGTCTCGAGCTGCTGGAAGATCATTGCACTTGCACGGCCGCGCGGGATTCACAGCGGAAACGGGGGCTCGAGCACTCGTGAAGAGGCGACGAGTCATAACGAGCGACATCCTGAGCTATTAAAACAATACAAGCGTGCAATGTGTATATATACATATATAGACGTTACACACTTGCTGTGCGAAGAAAAAACATCCGCGGAAGACGAACCGTGTCGCGAGCCCGCGAACCAGAGAGGTGTATATCATAGAAAACGAGAGTGTGTATATGGCTGATGTAGTTACAATTTAACCGGGGACATCGACGCGGATCAGGATCTGCCAGGGCAGATTAAACCGGAGCTCCCTCTCTCTCTCTCGGAGGGGAGAGCCACAATTTGTCGCGTTAGCTCATATAGGAATACTGCGATTATAATATATATGTATACACGTGTGTGCGTTGTGCGACGGTGAATTTTGCTTCGGAGGTCCTCCGAGAGAGCTTATATTATGTTGTACACGTATATATGCAAGGTCGAACTTGCACCAAGAGTTGGACATTTCAATACGAGACGCCGATTTGGTGTTTTTATTTATCCTTCATTCCTGTCTATTCTCAATTTTCAATTTCTACTTGATTCGTACGATTTTTTTTTTTTAAACAATACGTACATTCAAACCACTGGATGAAATTGCTATCCCTATTTTCTGTATCCTTTCATATGTCACTCGTATGTTAACTCATTCGTTTTATTTACTTATTTTTTTTAAGAGTGAACGCGTAGCAGATCACATCCAAAGACAAGCCGAAAAATCAATCCCTCCAGCATATATGATAAAATTACAAGAAAAAAAAAAAAAGAAAAAAGTACATTCCTCGCCACTAAACAGGATTTGCGCCCAGTGGTGATAAATCAAGATGGCCCTGGAAAAACTTGTCCGAAAACTCGCACACATCGGCAATTGTGTATACATATACGTGTGCGCGTGTGAGGAAGGAAAGTAAGAGAGTCGTCGTCCCCCTAAATACGGTATACAGCGGTACAAGTACTCCTTTTTCCTCGTCGTCCCTCAAATCGTCCGTAAAACTCTCGTGGCCGGAACGACCCCATTATCAGCCCCTCGTCCCAGAGCACGGTGCGTATCGTATTTCCTCTCTCTTTACTTCCGCACTCGTGTATACTCGTGTTTGGCCTCATGCACCTTTTTTTTTCCTCACCTGCGCGTTACATGCACATATCCGTATACATATGTCATCCAAACTCACCTCGACACATCTGTATATATAGGTACTTTCACAAATACAGTCACGACAATCGGTACACTTTAAAACCACGTGAACCATCTGAACTTGAAAAATCGAGCAAATTAACTGTACCCTCATCGTGATCACCAGGTAGACTCTCGGAAAAAACTCCCTATTACAGCAGTAAATCGATCGACCCCCATGAATATTCGATACACGGTCTCGGGGCACAACAAACTTTAAAAGACCGTCCATTATTGGTACCTATACACGCAGTATAGGTACTTAATATATATACATACACGTCACGCGTGTCGAGTCAAGATTAAGCCATCGTATCCTTGCAGGACCGCAATCCGAGGAGCTCACCAATGGGGGGGTGGTACGTTTAAACGCGCGGCGTGTGCGGAACGATAAGTATACAATATATACATGTGTATATTTATTATGCGAGAGACGAAAAAAAAAAAAAAAAAAAGAAATATCGCAGTTCTGTACATTTTCGAGACTCGCCTAATGTTTTTTTTTTCCGCCCCCTGTCTGTTTTTTTTTTTTTTTTTTTTTTCATTTCAACAGCAGTTGATTTGCCTAATTGCGCGTGAAGGAGCGAGGGGGTGCGGGGCCGTCAAGAGGCAAAACTGTTAACGCGACAACAGCTCGCAGGCGTAGGTATAATACAGCCACGCACGCAGGAGGGGTATAGAGTCCGTAAGCAGGAGCATAAAAAAAAAAATCCTTATCGCGAGTTGTGCATCAGTCGGTGCCGGGCGGAGGAGGGGCGAGACGGGAAAAGGCGAGGGGTTAAAACAAATTTTATCGTCCATTAAACGCTCGATGCGTTTTATCCTGGGGGAGGAAAGGACGGGGTTGGAGAGAAAGAGAAGGGAAACACGGCTAACCTACTAATTACCCTTCGAAATAAAAGGCAAAGCAGTATAAAGCAGCATCAGGACCCCGTAAACACATATAGAAGATATACACGTATATATATGTAGCTTCCAATAGTGGTGGTTGGTTGCACGTATAGCCGGGAAAGAAAAAAATGGGAGAGGATAATAGACTCTCCCTGTAAGCTCCCTTTAGCCCCAAGCCCACGTGCGTACAGATATATATTTATATATATATTACGGTAGCTCTCTCTCTTTGTCCCTCTTTTCTTATGAGTTTATAGACGAGGTATCGCTTTAAAAGTGGCCGAATCGATCTCCCTTTTCCTCCTCCCTCTTTTTTGCCCAACCAAACGCTACATATATGTATACGTATAAACAAGCGATCCCATTATTAAGCTACCGTGCGCATTATAATGCAGGTATACGCGTATCGTGTGTGTATAACGTGCGTTGGCCCACTTTACCTGCCTGCCTTTTATGTTATACGCGCAAATACGTACATTAGGAGCCATTTGAGACCGGGACAGAGTAGGTATTAGAAGTGTGTATCTGTTTACCAAAGGAAACGAGAGAGAGAGAGAGACTTTGGAGCGGTGTTAAAAGTTGAGATCAAAAAGTTTTCGGGGGTACAAGAGTATACGCATATAGGCTATTGTTAAGCGAAATTGGCATGGAACTTGAGACGTTTCGTACCTACTTATACATATATACATGTGTATAAATATTGGCTGTGGAAGGTTCTTTTATTGCGTTACCCAATAACCATCATCACGCGGAGAGTATAAGTATATAAGGTAAGTGTTTTACGGGTGCAAGTGTACAAATCCGGACGCCACTGCCACGCACGATGATTTAATTAATTTGCAATTTATAGCGTTTTCATTCCACATTGATCAAACGAGTTTTCATCGATGGGATTTTTAATCGCGTGGAAAAAAAAAAATGGGTTTACCGTACGCGCAAGTACAAAAATGATTTCACAGATTTGCAGTGAATTTTTGATAACGGGCCAAGGGGATTGGAAACGGCCAATAATACCCACGAGTTTGTACAAGTACAGTATACGTTGTACATGTATATATCATTGTGTACGATATAGCGTAACGGAGAAAGATTTCAATGCCGGGGTAGACTGCGCTGCCGCAGGGCCGATAACTCAATTCGAGTTAACCATCCACTTGGATAATAAATTACGTCGTGCGCCCGCCACTGGCGTGTTTTACTTATCGTCCAGCTGTGGTTCAAACGAGACGTCGATCTTTCGTCGTACTTATACAAAACACGTGTCATACGGCAAAAACGCGTGTGTCCGACAGAGATAAGTAACTATACTAGAGTGAAAATGTCGTTTCGCCTCGTTGTGCACTCGCACTTATTTGTACAATCATACTCCCATTACCTACTACATAAATATACTCTTTTAAATTAACCATGAAATCGCATCATATCGTACATAATACACGCCAGCAGGGAGTTTGGAGAAAAATATTTCCCTCCCACGAGCAGTGCAGCGAAAGCAGCTCGCGGTGAGAGGGGAAAAAAAAGCTCCCCAAAGCCGGGGGCTGATGCTCGAACGCCAAATATGTATAGTATATAGTATATTATGTACCTGGTTGGGAGACAAAGAGAGCGAGGGCAAAGGCTGGACGGACGCGTGTGGATGCACGAGACAAAGGCACGGCTGATGTGCACGAAGCAGAGAAGAGGTGAGAGGGGGGGTGGGGTGATCAGCATCTCTTTCTCTTTTATCGGGTCGCTGGTTAGAAGCTCGGGCGAGGAATCTATTATTCCTCTGGACACCCGGTGCATCGGCGGAGGAGCACGAGAGAGAGAAAGAGGAGACCTGCACATCAGGGACGGATAGGTGGATGGATGGACGGGTACACACACACACACACACCTAAGCCACCTCTGCAGGTCCGCGAGGAGTGCCGCGAATATCGACCTCCGGCGGTGTATGGTAGCAGGGAGACCAGTGAGGAGGGGGGCAAAGGACGGGGGAGGCATTTGCACAGGTCGGACGCCAGCTCGCGCGCTTCTCTCGCTGATTACGTCGCGCACGGGGGCCAACACGGTTCGAAGGAGACCAAGGGGGGAAGAGAGAGAGAGAGAGATGCCCAACCACCTCTCGGATAGCGAATATCCGCAACGTCCCAGCGCTCCAGCTCCTACCAGCCTCTCCATTCCTCACCCTTCCTATACCTCCCGCTCTTGCATTCTCCTCGTCTCTTCTCCTCGTATCGTATCCACCCTCCGCAAATTCTGCTGTACACGTATATACGACCGGGTTGCTATACGTACACACACATATATATATATATATACACAAACTGGTGCTGGCAGCAACTGGGTTGGCCGAGGCGAGCAGAGAGAATCCATGCCCAGATATAGGTGTAGTGATCTAGCCGGTGCCTTACCCTCCTCGCCCCCGCCCTGCTTTGATTGCATCTGGCCGTCGGGAAGAGGGTCGTCGAGACTTTGGTCACACTGTACACCTCTCTCTTCTCAGCCCTTGGCGCCCTGCTTGCTGCTGATGCCTATAGGTTTTGCTACCAACCACCGCATGCACCCCACACGTGTATGTATACTTCGGCCAACACAGCGTGTACACATATATATGGCTGTCTTGGCGAATCGCGAGGCAATTAGTACGCCGGCCACTCTGCAGCGTTAACCTGATTATATCATCGTACGTGTATCGGCGAGGGACCGTAGGACGCCAACGTCGTGATGCTCTTCCTCCTCCTCGCCCCTGTTCTTGGTCCGTGGCAAAAGTTTGGGGGGGGGGAGAGAGAGAGAAAATTTATGTGCGGGGGGTGTGGAGTAGCCGCCTGCCTCCGTCTTACGTAAGAGAAATTGGAAAGAGGCTATAGGCGGGGAGAGCCGAATGAATTGTTACACTTACACACCTAAATACACGTACATTGCAATACGTATATATGCGTGTATGATGTATTATATTATACATATATATATATATGTGTATGTATATATGTACAAGTGGCCCGCAACGGGAGGACCTTGTACCGTGTCTCGATGATCGGACGCTAGATTAATAACGTAAGAGCGGCCGAGAGCGTCGGGCGCGATAAGGAGCGGGTAGCGGCAATTGATTTGTTGTTGGCCTCCCCCCCCCACCGTGTATGTATACGGTCTGCGCCCGGAATTCGTATTAGCATTTTAATTGAAACCGATACGCCGAGATAAATCACGGCCTCCGCACGCCTATACCCGTATACGTGTGTTGTTATGAATGTGTATACGGTATAGATGCAACGATACAAAGAGAAACGATGGTTTGTTTGTTTTTTGTTTTCTACCCAAATCATCATCATACATCGAACATATAGTTTTACGTAATGAAAGTATAGGTACGCGTGCGTAGAGAGAGCACTCGAAGTTGTAGTACTCCTGTCCCGGGGTAACAGAGCTCGAGGAGAAAGGAGAAAGAAAAGCGTAGAATCGCGGCGCATATATATAGTATTTTATGCGCGGCTCCCCCGGGCGGGTCGAGAGGGCTTTTGTTCGTTTGATACGCGAGAGAAAAATCGAGAGGGGGTCGAGCGCTAAACGTACCTATATATTAAACGAGGTAGCGCGGGGCAAACGAGAGACAGAGAGAGGTCGCGTCGGAGCGCGAGGATTAATCTGAATAATGGCGAATGGCATTACCACTCGACGCCGTTAAGTACAGAGCAGCGGCACAAAGGCGCGCTCTTTGCTCAACCTCGAGTGGGTATATACCTACTTCTGCCGCTGCTCTTTTTTCGTTTTGTTTTGTTTGTCTTTTGAGTTATACATATACACAACGCGTTATTGGACAAACTTCCCGCATCACGAGCGAGGAAGAGGCTTCTCAAATGCGCTCGGGACGTGTCGTCGGTGTGGGCACTCCAGGACTCGGATTCGGGAGCCCAACATTATTTATACATTAAGTATATACGTACAATTATTATGTATTGCAGCGAGTGTTGCAGGTCAACGAAAGGGAGAAATCCCCGATAGACCCTTAAAAGAGTTTATGGCTCATCCGATTGATGATCATCGGAACCGAGTTGCGCATAGATTAGCGTGAAAATTCAACATCGTGGATGAGGTACAACCTTCGCGTGTGACATATACATCATGACGTATTGGGAGTTGAAATCGACAGTCAATGGCTCTCTCAGTGAACTGGAGCATCCGATTCAAGTACAAGGGTGTCGAGCGATTAAAACCCCGTATGATGTACAAATAGTACCTACCCATTTTAACCGAACGGCAGAGAGTAATATTTGTACAACCGATAAGCGAACGGAACGGCAAGTGACGCGACTTGAAAGAAAAAAAACCTTTAAGCTGTACATAGGTCAAGCATCAAAAGAGTATACGTCTCTAGGTTCGCGTATTCCGTTTAAATATATATATCGCAGAGACCCAAATCCCTCGCGAGGGAAATAAAGGGAACTACCGAGTATATACCTACTGGACGACGGGAAAGCACAGGACGGGGGAGGGGGAGAAGCTTCACGGGCAGAGAAAATAGAGCTCGGGGGGGAACAACGGGTCGCACATACAACGTGCACACGTGCGTCCAATGCGCTCTCGTCTATTTTTTTTTTTTTTTTTTTCTTTTTTTTCCTGCTATTCTCAGCCAGCACGACGTCACACGACCAGTGTGACGACGAGGGCTGCCTCGTACACACACACACACACGTGCATAGCACCTTTTGCCCGGCTCGTCGCTGGCGCAAAGCAATCTCCCGCTCCTCTGCCTCGCTCGTCTATACCTACACTGCCTCTGGCACCGGTTCGCCATACCTACCTACCTATCCTCTATGTGTATATATCCATCTGCGGAACGAGCCACCCACGGCTCTCTCGGAGCCATGTTCACCCCCCCCCCGGGAGGGGGAGAGTTAGTTAGGGGTGGTATATTGACGGCCGGCGTCGCGAGGACGCCTATACTTAGAGCTTCCTGACACTATACCGTATGGTGTACTAGAACAGGGCTAGAGACCCGGTGGATGCTGGCGTTTTTTCTACACAGATATAGGATACATGCCTTTCGTCCGTACACACCTCGATTAATGTCGTTGTAATGGCTTGATCGTTCATTTATATTGTGTACAAAGTTGCACCATTTGCTTAAAGTATAGGCAACTTGTGTTTTATCCATACACGTGGATCTCACACGTATACCTATGTCTACGTTGTTTGTTCTTTTTCGTCCGATGATCTACGGACAGGTGTGTCTATGACAAAATATTCTGACCGCAGTTGCGTTGTTTTGCAGTTTAGGTGTCACAATAACCGAGATACAAATTAAAAATTTGTAAGGAAGCCACCTACATATGTATGTATTTGTACTATATAATATGTCTTCTCCCTCGTCCTCCTTTCTCGCGGAATATCTCTGTCTCACGTGCTAGCGTCGCTTTTTCCTCCTCCTTCTCCTTCGTTGGCTTTATATATATACATACCTATATCCGCTGAGCAGGCCATCTCGTCTCCGCACCCGCCCTCCACCGCCACCCGCTGTGCTGCCCTGCTGAGTCGGGCAGAACGACGGAGCGCGTGTGTGTGTGTGCCGGTGAGCCACCCTTCTCGGCCCTTCGCTGCCTCGGGGCAAAGGGGGTTGCTGCCGCCACTCGCTCTCGCGACTCAACTCCCCGAAGCGCACGTATTGGCACACACGTGCCTGTCCGTGTCTCATATAGCCCCGCGCGAACTACGTGGGCTCTATACATGCTCCACCTCCCCCTTGCCTCTGTATAATCTTCCCATATACGTGCTCTTCTATATATCCTATACCTAGATATACTAGCCGGGTATGTTTATTATTTGTATTCCTCTATCTCTCTCTAATTCGCGACCCTCTCGTCCCTCACCTGTGTACGTGGGCCTATATATGCACTACACGCGCTATTGCTAAAGTGCTATTATGCCTAAACGCGAGAGCCGGTGACCTCGCGACTCTCCTCTTCTTCGTCCGGGCAACGAATTTGTGCCGTTACATGCTTTCACCGATCCGGTACGCTTCTATCCCTTATTTTTCTTCGGCTATGTCTCTGTACTTTGGCCACGCTTCTCTTCCCCTTTCGGTGAGCGAGAAACGCGAGGCACGGGAATGCGAAAACCCTCAGTGGCCACTCATAAGACATGGCCGCGTGCACAACCTATACAAGTGCATACACGGTCGCGGCGACATGAAACAGGGTCGCAAGGCGACGTATACGCGAGATCGAGTGTCTATATGTATGGTGAAAAATAAAGGCACCCCGGAATCATTTCCAGTCGAGCGGGTAAGTGTATACATATATAGGTGCTAGTCGATCATCGCGGGGTTTGCTTCTTCGTGTATGGAGCGTGCCAATGTTGGGGGGTGATAAGACCTTGCGAAATTTTGGAATAGCTTTCTGAAAATAAGTATATATGCCTTAAGTAAAAGGGAGAGTTGGATTTCCTTTTTTTTTTTTTTGCCACCCCCCTGCCCCTTGAGCGCTACATAGAACGTTTTTACATCGTATGCGAGAAAACAGGAAAAAATTGTGGAGGATTAGCATGTGTCAGCAGCAGCCTCAACGCGTGACATGTGGAAAAAAAAAAAGTCTGGGAAGTGGCTGAACGTTATAAGCCGGATGGGTTAGTCGCGAGCGTGTCTTGGAGGAAAATATTGTATGCTTAAAGCTATCATTAGTATGGATTTATACACATTATTTTAAAACGCGTAACTGGCCGCTTAAGAAAAAACAACAATCCCCTCGACGTGTTGCAACTTGGTCCAATGAAGTTTTCTCAAAATAATATTATACATTACCTGGGACATCGCCTGGTACATAATATATGTAGATACTATACGGATACACGTAATGATATGTATGGGTGTACAAAGAGAAGATGAGGTAAAAATCCAGAGCAAAAATCGAAGATTCGAAGAGAATGAGAAAAGTGAGCGTTGAAGGAAAAAAGCCGAGATGAGAGGGAAAGACGAGGCTTTTTTTTTCTCGCTCCCCCTACACGCATGTATTTACGAGGGTAGGCGCGTAAAGTTGGTTACTATTACGACGCAATTTGTACACCAATTACTGGACGTACTGTGTATTATATGCATGCGCGCTTTGATAATCTGTAAAGCAGTGTAGGGTAAGTAAGTATGTGTCGCATACACTGTACCTATACATCACATGAGCTGTACGGAGATGTAACACCAGGTGACGTAATAATCAAGACAAATAACGCAGGCGAACGGGGAGGCGTCAACTTATGTAATTACGTCTTCTTAGGAAAAAAAAAAAAAAAGGGAAAAAGAAGCCACGGCAAAGAAGAAGACGTGGGAGATGAATGTGTATGTGCGGGGAGAGAGGAAGTGCACGCACATGCAAATATATACAGTGGAGTGAATCCGAGAGAGGACCCCTTCATACATGTATACGGACACACACACACTATCCCATCGGCAGGGGGAGATTATTTTACATGGAGGGCCATGCGCTTTACTATATATGTACCTTGGTCTCGACCGGGCCCCGGGAAATCGTTTGCGAGTGCGCGCTACCGAGTAAGTGAATTACGATGCTCTTCCTCCCTCACCCTTTCTCTGTCTATGCAGGGAACGAATGAGAAAATGGTAAGGGGGGAGGTTGGATTATTCTAGGAAACGGCAATTTCAACGATTCGTGGGGATGCATGGGGTAGTTTTGAGACAGTTTGCAAGTTTTCTTCTTCTTTTTTTTTTTTTTCGAGCTTCGTTCAACGTATCGGTATACCAAGGATTAATAAACGCGTCGAAATTGACCTTGTGAGCCGGCAAACACGGTGCTGTACTCCCATCGTGCCTATACAAAAACTTTGCTTCATCATCACATCCAATAAACGTTCATTTGCCACTGTAGCTGCTGCAATTTGATTCAGTTTGATTTGCAAATTAATAACGAGCCAACGAGAACGTGTACGGGAAAGACGGGAGGGAACAAAAAAAAGGGCCACGTTGGCCGCGGTTGGTGGCAATAAATCACGTATAAAGGAGTCGTCGCGCGACCGAGGCAGGCAGAGGACGGACTTGAGTACATACGTATACATGTACATGTATAATATTGTACGTACAGCAGTGGTAGCAAAAAACAACCTGTCGCACGGTAAACAGGGAATAAGTATAGAGGTGGAGTGCATTACAGTATCCGGCGTCAAAATTACAGATCCCGTTCAAGGTTGAGAGCGAAGGGGGGGAGGAAGGAAGAAACAGGAGAGAGAGAGAGAGGCGCGTGGAGCAGGAGAGAGACGGAATAATCGAGGGCGGAAGGTGAGAGCGAGGGAGATGGACAAAATGATATAGGGGGGGGGAGAAAAAAAGCGAGCACGAGGAGGTGGCTCTGGAATCCGGTTTGCCGGCGCGTAATCGAATTAACTGCAAAAGGTAGGTATATACGTGAGAGAGACGAAGATAAAGGAGCGCACCACCACTTTTCTCCTCTTTCTTTTCTCATCTTCCCGAGTGCAGGCATTGCGGGAGCGCGTGTTTGTATGTATAATGCCTCCTCCTTGTTTTTTCCGTACCGTTTCCTTTTTCTCTTTTTTTTTTTTTTTTTTTTCGCTCTCCCGTGCTTGCGCTCACGTATGCGAGAAATGATGTATCCGCGGCTATAAAAATCCACTTGCACGCGCACGCGATACATTTGTCAAGTTAAGTCGGGGAAATAAAAAACGCGTATACGGTGGAAGGAAAAGGAGAAACAAATCGACGATGCGACACCCGATGCTCTCTTCATTGTTGCGCTGTATTTTTTTTTTTTTTTTTTTTTTCCTACAAAAAAAGCAATAGTGTGCAATCGTTTGATTATTTACCGATTCACTGATACGAATTAATTCCCTTCACCTCCGAAAAAAAAAAAAAAAAAACCCAATAACTTCATTGACTTGTTAATTGTCGAGATACGTAAAATCTGACACTTAAAAATCATAACTTGCACCGCATGGGTATGAATTTGATTGTATTGTTCCTAGCAAACAGAACGAAGCGTCAGAAAAAAAAAAAAAAGAAAAAAAAAAATTGAAAATGAAATAAGAAATTCGACAAACATCCGACACTTTCCTATAGTCAAGTCTATATATAAGACAAAGGGAAAGAGAGAGAGAGAGAGAGGGTTCTTATTTGGCGTAGCAAAAGTGTGCGCGCATGTCCGTGTACACGAGGGAGAGAATCGATTGCCGGGAGGAGCCATACGTAATCCCCGTCGAAAGGCGTCGACGTGCAAGCATCAGTCGATTGTGTAGCCGAGCGTCGCAAAATACGCGCTCGATAGTGAGTATATATATGGAAGGCGATGTATTGAAAGCCGAAAGAAGGGTGGAGGAGAGAGAGAGAGAAAAAAATAGAGGAACGAAACTTTGTAGCGAAACAATCGCTCCTGTATGCGGGGACAGCACGGAGTAAACGCATATAGTTCGGTGTAAGGGCGAGAGAGCGAAGCGTCAGCCGTAAATAGCATAATTACAGCGATGCGTCGGGGATGTAGGGGAGACTGGGTTCAATCAGTTCTGCGGAACAGCGACGGTATAGTCTCCCCCTCGCGCCGGTGTTTTATTAAACTGACGTCATAGGCGCCTAGTCGAGGCCGCGCACAAGAGGAATGGTCGTCTCTCCCCCTCTGGGAGCACCTACATTTGCGCGAACTCGCCCTTGACGTCACTGCATATTATACACGCGAGAGGCACGGCTGGCTCCCGTGCCCGTACACGCTCTGTCAGGTATGTTTTAAAACCGTTAGTGTTGTCGCCGAACGCGGAGCACTGGACTCTAGAAATACACGTACACGGCCATGCGATGTAAAACATATACACAAAAACAAAAAGTTAAATCCAAATTAGACGTTGACGATGGTTAGGAGACAATCAAGTTCTTTTTTCCAACTTTCGACGACATTCCGATGACTCCGTACAACCGAAATTGAAACGTATATCACTTGGCTGTTTCATTGATTCTCACTCAATCAAGCATCGGACGGTAAAAAAAAAGTTCTACCATTTTTTTGTTTGTCGGCATTTGCGCGTAAGTATAATGCCACAGGCGTGAGTGAATCACATCGATGTAAGAAGCAGCGGGACACATGGGGCTGAAACAAAAAGCCGCAAATAGAGAAACAACAAGATTGGAGCGTATATTTTTATTTGCACGCTTTGCGGAGGGTCCCCCACACTGGCTCCGGTTCTCGTCTATTGTGCGCGCGTGGACGCGTATAGAGATGGTTTTAATTGCCCATCGGATATCTCGCGATTGCTACGGTCTTTGCGAGCGGACGTGAGCTCTTTCTCTCTTACTCCGTGGGATTATCTTTAGCCCTTTCTGTGCGTTTGGTATAAAATGCACCGGTTCGTGTACCACAAAGAGCGAGAGAGACGCGCCTTATCTACTGGATGGTTGACGCGATGACGAACGAGCGATGCTCCCCCCCCCTCCCCGATTTTAAACTCCCACGTTGATAGATTTCGGGCGATGTTCCCGACACAAGGAATAATTATGCTTTTTAAAGTTTTACCTGTACCGCACTCAAACAGCAGGTGAAACCTTCGTCATCGAAGTTTGCGAAAACTTTGCCGAAACTTGGACATGGCCCAACGATACACCTACTATAATACTACAATAGTAGCTATCGTAAGGTGAGCCAGAGTAGACGTGTTTATTAATTGCTAATACTCAACTCTTCGCTATACCGACTTTGCTAATTTCTTCGTCAAACCTCTATGAGGTTTTCTCAATTTTTGCAGGCATTCGGACTCCTGTTGGCTCTAGCTTCTGAGAGCATAAAACACGGGCGCTCTCCTTTTGAGCCAGGGAGTCTGTGGATGCCTGTTATTTAAATCATTGCAATTAATCCACGTTGGCTTTTCAAACTTCGGATTGCTGCACTACTTCAGGCTGCCCACTTTCATGTTATAATCCTGGCAGCGCTGGAATTATTTGATCTGCACCACTTTGCTGGACCACTACTATTCGCCTGCGTCTCATACCGAAATTAGTGAGTGTTTCTCTGAGTGAAAACCAGTGACTGTGCACAAACTTAACTACAATAATAACCTTGGCCTTAGTTCATATTTTAGTGTAATATTATTTAAGCATTTCATTTACTCATTGTTTTAAATCACTTCACTGTATCCATTTCTCTATATCTATTCTCATTTTATCAACATATCCTCCATTTTTCACTACCTTATCAGTATTTTTCCTAGTATTCTTTCTTAATTCTTGATATACTGATTATCACCTGTCTTTGTTCATTTTCGCTTGGCTCAAGGCCAACGTTTCATATTATGTTCTGTCCCTACCATTTAATTTGTATACACACTCTTTCATAGCTTACTATATGTTGTTTACTTTACATACGTCTCGACCGTTATATTTTAAGATATTAATAAGTGTTTATAACTTCATGTACTACTACAAACTTTTCCTAATGTCCAATTTTAAGCGTTGTGTAATATTATGCGTAAATATCTGCGCAAATCGTGTCTAGTCTGTCGTCGCGCTACTTTTACAATTGGGCAAAACGAACGCCTTATTTGTTCTATTTGCTGTAAGCCTTATCATAGAAAGTGTATTGATCCCAGCTGGTTTTCAAATTCTGCATCTAATGTCTTTCACTGCTGCTCTTTAATACCCCTACGTCCCAGTCCCCCCAATTTTATCTCACAGCATCATTCACAAAATTGTAATCTAACAATCCACCACACAAATCTTCCTCACAAGAAAAGCTTGAAGCGTTCAATCCCAACCGACATACTTGACAATAGTTATTCCTTTCCCTCAGTAGCTAAGGCCCCTAGACTTTTTCTCTCTCGTCCGCATTTCGTGTATTTTTTGAGCAGTATGAGCGATAATGGTGATCAAGAAAATAATTCGGGCATGATGCTTCTTCGAAGTCTTGTCAAAAATTTCGAGGATTTCCGGAAAGAAAATCATGACGATATGATAAAACTTCGAGATGACATGAAACAATTTCATACTGATATGAGGGAGTTTCGTGATAATATGACAGAATTCCGTCAGTCATTGTTGTTAGTCAATACACGTATCGATAATCATGAAACTACCTTAAACTCACAAGTAGCCAAGATTAATGACGAATTAATTACTGCCAATGCAAAATATAATGCGATCTCTGATGCCTCTTTATACAAGGAAACTGCCGAATTAATTATCACTAACATCCCTTCATCAATCAACCTTAGTAATCAAGATATCATCAAAAGCGTTTTTCAAGCAATAGGCTGTCAAGAATTTATCAGTTATGTTACACATACACGCGATTGGGCACCGAAAGTACAATCTAATCAGAGCAATCAAAGACCATTACCTCGCGCCGTTTACGTTCGCATGAACTCACTGGACATTCGAGATCAAATATTAGAAAATTCTAATAAACTTTCAAAATCTAAATCTTCTACTCTCTTCGGCAATGGAGGTGATACAGCGATTTATCTACGACCATTACTCCCCCAGCCTATTTATAATCTATGGCGTAACGCTATTAAGGTTCACAAATCTATTAATTACTATTTTCCTGTAATGAAAAATTTAACGGTTTGTATGCGTAAAACAAAAGATTCAGCATTGATCCCAATTCGATCTGATAATGAATTGAAGGCCCTCGTTAATAGTATGAATAATTCTCAAAATTGACGCCAATTAAATAATAGTAATCAAATTTCTATCCCCAACTTTTTTAAAATAGGACATATTAATGCGAACCGCTTAAAAACGCACTTTAACGAGATTGAACTCAAGTGTATCGATTCTGATTTTGATGTATTAGCAATCACAGAAACATTTCTTTCGGATCTTGATGATGATTCAGTCAGGATATCAGTCATACTCTTTTATATCATCTTCTCACCCACAATACTTATCATCTCAATACATTCATACAACTGACCTTAATCATCTTCGTCGATCTGCCCGGCAGTCCAAAGAAGCCCTAGTATGTCCAAGATTCCACACTGAAACCTACAGGCACTCATTTCTCATTCAATCCACTCTCCTTCTAAACTCGCTGGGCATTACAGTTTTCGACACAAGGTTAAAAAATAAATTTCAAACATTTCTGTTTAATAAATTGCTTGATTCTGATTCTCAAGATTGGAACCGCGAACAAGGCATTATCTCATGACTCTAAAAACTTTTAAAATTATTTTTAATAAAAACAAACTTATACAATCTTACAATAGCTACAATAGTGTTAAAATAAGTCTAATCAATTACGTTAAATTTATTTATTGCCAAATTATACGATTATTACTATTACCAATTTTATTAATTATTTTGTCAATTATAATTATATGTATTCTACGAACTATTACTTTTGTCATCTTCACTGTATTCTTATTCCATTGTTATTAATTATGTTGATAATTTGTTATGTATCTTATTACTCTATTAATTATCTGTAAATTATTTGAGAACCATACGTGGTTATACCACAAGGTTTGAATAAAGAATTAATCTAATCTAATCTAATCTACTTTTCGAGTTTGCAAGCACGACCCCTTATTTTTCCTCCCCCGTTGGCTTATCTCGCGTCAGTTCCCTCTCGGCAAATCCTTTATGTATACTTACTTGTACGCATTCTAAGCGCGTAGAAAAAGAAAATCAGGGCCAAAGCACATGCAACTCCGCGTGTCGCTTCTATTACAGGTAAATACAAAGCGCCCCTGTAACTTTCTTTAACCCAGTGTGCGTGGTGAATTTCAGCAAATTGGTTGGAAAAAGAAAAAGGACCGCAATGTGTGGGCGTTGGTATATATCATAAGGTGCGGAGCGAGGGTGTGGGTGTTTGGAGGGGGCAAAGCTCGCGGGACTGAAGGAGCGAAAATTGCCGTGCGCCACGAGGACGGAAAAAACAAAAAAAAAAACAAAAAAAAAACGCGTCGTCCGCGCGAACGAGCGCGTATACATGTAGGGATTCTCTCCCTCACGGATAAGGGAAGAGCGAAAGAAAAGAAAGGAGCCAGACCTTGCCACCGTACGTATGTATACGTATACCCTTTGCGAGAGGGAGATTCGACTGCGGCAAATATATATAGGAGAGAAGGAACCGGGGGAGCAAAGACTCGTGCTGCAGAAACGCGAGACGCCTCCCCCTCGTTTCTCTTCGCCCCCTCGGGGAGCCGCTATTCCCGGTCGAAAATGCGCCGCGGCTCTTTTCTCCCCATCCCCCCCCCTATCCTCGCCCCCAGCATCGTTAGGTGAACGCGAGGGATCGGGCAAACGAGATGAGGGGGAGAGAACCAGCAGGGGAGCACATCGCGAGGCCGAGGGTGACCGTCCGAGGAAAAGCCCGAGGAAAATCGCCCGATCGATCTGCTGCTCCAGCCGGGTAGAGACGGGGGCAAACTCGAGGGTGCACGGAGCCAGAACGGGGAGGCAAGCAAATGTGTGCAGCACGGTGGTGTGTATATATATATATATGTATATGTATATATGTATACCTGTACATCGGCTCCGCTTCTACCTATCGAGTTTCTCGCGCCAACGAGCGCCCTCCTCCTCCGCGCACCCGCGTCTCCGGGATATAACGTCGTACGTGCCCGAGTGTGTGTTGCGTGCGTGGGTGGTCGATGCTCAAGGGCCGTCCACAAATTCTGCGACCCCGTGTTTCACGTTGCACCTTTTACACCGTATTAACAACAATTTTCCACTCCACGAGCTTCTTTTTTACGCAGAAAAAAAAAAGAAAAAAACAAAAAAAAAAAAAAAAAAAAGAAAGATGTACGGTTGTTCAATCTCGACGGTGATAGTCTTGGAAACCCAACAGGAGGAGCGGTGGACAGATCAAACGTAAAATCAGAGACGATTAATGGCCGGATGGTCCAATCCTTTAACCATCGCTTAATCCGGTAAAGCCAGGAGGAGGACCCTCCCCCTGATGTAGAAGCACAACTTTACAGTGGTCCGAGCGAGAGACGTACATACAACCCATTAGTCGGAAACTTTGGCGTCGCGCATAAACACGCGCCCGGCTTTTCGCCCCAAACTTCTCTGGGAAACAACAATAGTGTGTGTGTATACTCAATCATCGCCTACCGTCCGGTGGGGCGCGCGAATCACCCTCGTATCGGACGCGCGGGGCGCTAGCAACAACAACGGCCGCCTCCTCTTGGTCCTCGTGAAATAGTAGCCCCCCCCCCCCAAGACGGAGGTAGTCATAATTCGACTCGGTGCGAGCCCTGTCGGCGACAGGAGCTCGAGTTTGGCCGAAACTGCGAAACGAGCATCATCATCATCGTCGTGGCATCCCGTTAATTTTCGCTCAAGGAGCCGAGATACCGGGCAAATCTCGCAACCCTCCCTCGACAGAGAAAGAGAGGCCGGACCACGCGGTAATTGAGCAGAGAGCGAAGGACCAGAGCGGTTAACGCACAAAACGCACCTCGTAAATCTCGGCGTTGGTAAAAGGTCAACCCCGGACGGAGGAGATGGCCGTGCTGACTAAGGGATGTGCTCTGTATATACCTACCTCGCACGGAATCGCCTTGGAAATCACTTGAAAAATTAAAGGAGGAGTAGGAAGGGTCGCCGAGGATGGGTGTAAAACAAGGAGCGCTCGATGCATCGGCCACGCCACATATACACGAACAAAGAGAGACAGGAGGTCAGCGTGCACGAAATTTGGCTCGTTATAGAGTAGCGCCTGGTGCAGCGCACGGAGAGAGAGAGAGAGAGAGCCCAATCCGAAACGTCGTCGACGGGGTGGCCATAATTAAATCCGTAGCCGTTGGCTGCGGTGACGTTAGGGTGCCTCAACCCCCTCTCCCCCATCTCCAACGTTCGCTCGCGAGGGAGAGACAGACGGACGAACGGATTACGCGCGTTCGGAGCTGCTGCCCCGCTTATGTAGTCTCGCGAGAGAGAGAGAGAGCGTTGGCCCTTTGTGAGTAATCCCTTCGTCGTTGTTGGGTGTATATAGGTACGGGGGGTAGGAGGAGGAGGAGGAGGGAGATCGATGCCTGCAAGTGGGGAGTCGCTGCATTACGTACGCGGCAAGGATAAAGGATACACACACACACACACACACACACACATATATATATATATACACGCGTGTACGCGCGAACGGTGATGATGACTGTGCGCTCACGTGTTACAACGTACGTATACGTATATATTATGTAGTTGTTGAGAAGCGCGAGCGCGGAGGAGGAGGAGGCTGTGCACGTCCTCGACAAAGGGGGAGCGGTGCGTGCGCGCGTGTGTGTTTTTTTATTTCACGGTGACCGGGCCCATATTACCCCCCCTCTCGGCATCGCTGACTATAACGTACGTGCCCGTGAATGATGGATGCGCCAGTGTCTCGAGTCGTCTTTCTTTCCACGAGCGCCGCGCGGCGTATGCCGATTGTTTGTTGAAAAGTTTAGCTCGCGCTCTGCTTTTGCCGATTAGCAAAGGGGGATGATGATGATGATGATGACGTTGAACGGATGGGCGGCTCGGGGATTCGCTCGGATTAATCGAATTTAGCTGTATGAGCGCCACGTACATGTAGGTATATATACTTAAATTACTACGTTTACCGTGTGCGTGTGTGGGATGTGTTATTCGGCCGCTGGGCTTTTTCGGGGCGGAGGCGATGGGGATGATACAGATTCGTCGGGTTTCCAACTGTTCCCCCCCCCCCCTGTGATATTATTATTATCAAGGACGCGATTGAATCAAGTGGTTTTCATTGCTGGTTATGCCGGGGGTGGCATTTATTTTTTTTTTTTTACACCCGTTTGGATAAAACTATTGAGATTTTCTCTCGTTCTTCGCGCGTCATGGTGTGGATGGTTGTGGTAATATCATCGATCGTTGCACTGTGCATGTACATATATATATATGTACGAGACACGGCTGTCGTCTACAAGAGCGTCGTCGTCGTGGTCTATAGATGCTGCTAAAATATGGTAATTGCCCGGCTAAAATGCAACGCTCGGCGCAACGCGGGTCCGCTCTCTGTACATGCACAGAGGGACGTGGATGGTGCATGTTATATATGTATACACACACGGAGAGAGCTTTCGCCAAAGGGCGAATGAAAGAACGTGTGCGGAGGCGAGAGAAGGGAGTAATGAACGTGGGGTGGGGGGTGAGGGTGGATTTGACGAGGGAGAGCGAGTTGCGTTGAATCATCGAGATAGGGCACATCGAAAGAGAGACCATAGGAGGAATAATAAAGGGTGAAAGAGAGAACGATGGCTGTTTGCAGTAATGACCGACAATCGAGCGTTCAAGTTTTAGGAGTGAGTGTTTAGCTCAAGGAGGCTGTTAACTCTGTCGATCGGTTAAGTTTTTTTTTCTCCATACATGGCTTCGTTCTCTTTTTTCTGTAATCCCATTAGATTTGCGCCTATTGTATATACATTTATGGTCTGCAATGTGCCGCAGATTGATGACTCTGTATACTTACGTGTCTCTTGCACGAAAGAAACTAGTATCGCTAAGAATTGTATAGAATTAATAGCTCAATTGCACCACGTGTACACATGTAAACTGTACAATCATTTATAAAAGCTTATAGCTATATATACATTGGATTTGCCTCTTCTTCCTTATCCCTGCACGTATAAGACAGTAAGAAAAAAAAAAAAAAGTGAAAGAAACTTCTTATTCTTATACCTTTTGCTAATTTCAACTACACAGCTGATCCAAATATTCATCAGAGGCAAGTAATGAAGTAGTATACAGAGGATCATCCGAGCAAGCGCAAGGGGATAAGGACACAGCGAGGACATGGATGCTGACCGCGTCGAAAATCTCTCTCCATCTATATATATATATATATACACAGTATACCGTAGGTATGTACATATAACACTCACACGTATCCAGCGTCAGGAGTATCAGCAACGACGACAACGACTGGCCCGGAGGCCCAGCAGCGGTGCAAGCTGCCGCACAGCAAGCCGTCCCCTTTCCTTTGTGGCCCTCTCGGGCTTCGCGATGACACGCGGGCGCCCATTTCGCGCTAGACCCGTATATACTAGTCTATACCTATATGTATGGTGTTCTGCACCAATCTACCTCCAAGCTATACACACAGCGTCAACTCCCGAAGCGAGCACGAGATTCCCGTCACGTCTATACATGTAGGTGTACCTCTATATATATATATATATATATATACAGCAGAGGAGGGTCGTCGACGAGCTGCTGTCGACGAACGGCCGACATTGCTGTGAGTATATACGTATATATACAAGCCGAAAATTCAGGGTAGGGGAAAAAAAGTGGAACGACGCGAGGGAAAGAACTTTTCCGATGATTGCTCCTCTTGCGAATATACGTGTATAGTCACCCTCGTTCGCCCCTGATGTGCGTTTTCCTTCGCTCCTTCTTTCTTGCTCCCCCGGAGCTGTGCAGACACCGCCTCTAATTATGAAGACGCGCTTACGCGGACAAGTGCTAATTAAGCCGGTGATAAATCGACCGGGGGACATTGGATCTTGGTCCCGGGAAGGGGGTGCTGCCGTTGTATAAAACAGCTGCAACGCGCGGGGCGAAACAAAGGAAATTGAATGTATCCGATTGTCCGCGCGTGGGGGTGTCCGTTCGGCAGTCATGTGTAGCCATCAGGTACAGCTTACGGCGCGGTGGTATAGTTTGCGGATTATTATTATCTTTGGAGTTTTTTTCGTGCGAATTTCACTGGTTTATTTGTACTTTTACACGAAAAGTAGGAACATTTTGTTTCAGCTAGCGATGTACATTAACACCAACTGCGTAATCTTACAACGTACAAACCCGTGAAAAAGTTTTCGATGAGGTAAAGGGGTCATCATGGAAAGGAAATTATGGAGGTATAGAGCGCGTGTCACCTGATAATTAATTTTTTACCCCACGCCAATAGATCATAGTACCAATTTGGCTGTAGCCATCACCAATCTGATTGGTTATTACTTGTTATACATATAAGTATATGTGTCTACACCAAATAAATACACATTTCGTTACTTTTGATCGTGCATGGATCTGGTGTTGATTGCGACGTGAGCAGCGGCAACGACAAAAGAAACACCAGTCGTGCAAATCGTTTCAAGAAATCTGAGCATCCACGCGGTCACCGTTTGCCGAGCCTGCCCCCCCCCCTCCACGTCCCTACATAGTTTTTATTTTTTCTCTTCTTCCCATCGGTCTGCCCTTGCTGCTGACCTTCTCCTTTCCACTGCACACGTACACGCGTACAGGTGGCCAATTCCAAGCACCAAGAAAAAATAAGAGAGAGAAAGGTGTATGGCCCTTTGGGCAATTAATCAATCAGGGCGCGCGCAGATGTACGCCCTACATTCTTCGCGCACGTGTCTTCCCGCGAAACGAGTACATTATATACATATATATGTGTGTGTGTGTACACGTGAACTGGTGGAGAAAAATAGAGAAGAAGAAGAAAAACAATCCTCGTCTCGCTAAAAGAAGCATGCACATGGTTTCCCTTTAAAAAAAAAAACACACAAGGGGGGAGGCTATACTCGCGAAGGTCGTTTATATATACGTGCTTGTGTACCAGCAGCCGCGGCGGCGACGCCGGCGGATAAAACAAAGATAAGAGGCGTCCGAGGAAGAATAGGTTAATAAATAAGGATCGCCGGAGGCGAGGCTCTCTCGCACGCGCGACTCCCCCAACCCTCCCGGTCATACTCGGGGTGACCTCACGGGGTAGGAGCAGGGGATGGAGGAGGATCTCTGTCTTGTAGATACACGCTTCGCGGCTTTTTTTTGTTCGACTGGTCTAGGCAACGGTGCTCACCTCCAAGTACATAATATTATGTACATAATAATATACAGCCAAGTTGCGGGTGAGCGAACGAGCGAGCTAATGGGAAAGAACTTGTACTACTTGAGATCCGCGGCTGTGTGATGGGTATGCGGAGGCGGGGGCCGAAAAAACCAGCGCGAGAACGATTCCTGGAAGCCAAGAAGGGCGCACCTCCTCTCTCTCTCTCTCTCGAGCACATTAGGCCGCGCCAAGAAGGGAGATACATTGGTCCGTTCGCCCACACACACTCACAGAGCCACCGGAAGGTAAATCAGAGGGAGATGGATGAGGAAAAACGTCCCCCGCGTTGTACTCGCTCTCGGAGGCTTATTTTCCGCAGGCACAGGCGCCCCCGCCCATTTACTGGCAGGGGTGTATATATACAGTCGGCGCTCCTGCTGCTGCTCTCGGAATCTGGCCTGTCCCTCGCTCGCTCGCACCCGCTGATTATTGATCGCCGAGGGACGGCCTCGTGTTTTCGCCGGGAAAGCTTTGGAGGGCCGGCCAGCCAGAGCACCGCGTATATATATATATATATACGTACACACCCTAATACCCTCCGAGGGGGAGAAAAAAAAAGGGAGAGAGAGAGAGAGAGTCGCGCCGCGCGGCGAATGTGAAATATCGCCTCGGGGAAGCAGGGGAGGGGGGCCGGAGGAAAACCTCGCTCTTTTCTTTGGTTCTTCCTTGCTTTTCCCTCGGCTGTGCGTCCGTGGCGCTGGGCTGCTAAAAGCGCGGTCACGTAGACGCTACCGTGGTCGTCGGCGGGGCGGAGGAATGTTTTTTCAGCTTGTTTATGCGGCAGAGAGGGGATAGGGGGGGGGAGCGAGAACCAGCAGCTAATACCAGCACCGAGGGTCCACTACGCGGGCGATTAGTTTTTCGTAGAGTACACACACACACACACACATATATATATTTTACGATGGGTACCCATGGTGGAGCCGAGGAAAATTTCCCAGTCGCGCTTTTCGTGCGTGATTCACGCTCCTTGTATCACATGGGACGTGGGGCTCTCTTCGATGATATATATTTTCTCTTTGCCAAGGGGAAAATGACTTTTGGCGAATACTCATTTATCTATGGCTACTCATTGATTTAACGTCGAATCGTGAATTTTGTAAGTTTTAGGAGCCTATGACGATGGAAAAATGGGAAAAATTCAGTTATCACCGCGTTTCAATGTCTAAAAAAATCAACCACTATATTGTTAACGAGCGTTTGATTGTAAGTGATCGATGGTTTGTTATAACTAATTCAACCAGATCGCAGAACTTTTTAGATTAACAATAATTGCACACAATGAATCCAAGCGCGTGATTGATTTAATAAACACGTTTAAAGCGGTTGATTGAAATTTTTCCTTTTCATCAGCTGCATTGCAGTTGCATAATATACCTACATCGGACGATTGACTAAGCAACACCCTCGATTTGAAATAAAGAGAACACTCTATTTGAAAAAAAATCGCGGCAAGTGAATTTCCACGTAACCGATGCGTAATCGAACTTAATTTAAACGGGCAGCCGCGGGCGACCCTACATCCACCTCAAGTACCCGACATAGTTATATTTACCCACACGGATACAGTTCATATACAGAGCCCAACGCGACCCTTTATATACCGTCGAGAGAAAGAGGGAGAGCGGGAAAAAGCCACAAGATATATAGCCTCAGGTGATGGTACGTACATATACACATAACCGTACAGTGGATTCGGCCCCTCTCTACGTATATATATACATGCGCGCGCAAAATGAATTGCACATGAATAATTAATCATCGGCCGCAAGTAGCCCCGAGCAACCCTCATTACGCTTCTTATATTTCAAAAGGGAGTAAGTGTATACAGCGGCATAACCGTCTCGAGGACTGTAAAATCGGGCTACCGCCATGTACATATACGTGTGTATATGTATATACGTGGCTTTGGTGCACGCTGATATGGAACGGTTGGTTAGCTCGGTTAGCCGGACACATTAGTTTAACAACTTTTTCTTTTGCATGTGCAGATGATATTCTCCATTCGTAAAATAATAATAAAAAAAGTATCGCCTTTCCCAGCTGTTTGACACTTTGATTGCGCCTGGCTAGTTAATTTTTTATCATTTGCCATTACGTAATAATTGATCAAATGAACGGTGTACGTGGGGTCAGATCCAAGGGGGGATCGCGAAAATCTCTGTACCATAATAAAGTCATATTATAACGATTGGACGCCTATTACACACTACAAATTACCGTACTTACCGTCGCTGCGGTTTCCTACACTATGCCCGGCTCTATAGTCTAGAATTAATTCTAAATCGCACGTCAATCGCAAGTATACATTATACAGGACTGCAGTTGATGTAACGTGTACGTGTATGTATATGGTGTACAGCTGCCGTGCAGACACCCGCACCTCACCCGCGTTCATTATAAATATACACATATATACCTATATGTGTACTCTCTGCTCCAGTGCTCATGGGTATACATAACACATTACCTTCCTCCTCCTCCTCCTCCGACGCTCAGTTACCTCGGGTAATTCCTGTTTATTCTACAAATCGCAACGATTTGCCCCAACTGTATAACGTTCACCTATCGTCTGCTTGACAATTTAATTTGTTTCATTTGCATTAGTTTACTCAACCGGTGCACGATGTATGTATACCTTTTATTTTATTTTTTACCCCAAGTATCACGAAATAGAAGGTAAATAGGAAAAAAAAAAAAAAAAAACAGAAATACACACTTTGATTTACATATGTACCCACTGTTATTCTTATACCGATCTCTCAATTACGGTAATTGATTTCCAGGGGTGCTCGACCAGCCCCCACTTTTTCACTCGTTCGTTCGCTCGGTTATTTGTTCCGTTTGACTTCAACAAGTGCAGCTACATATTGTACACACCCACACAAGTGCATGTTTATACAAGCGGTGACTGATGCACCACTTCGATACAACGAAATAAACACGCAACACCCACGTTTAATCAAACGTTTGCGGTCCTTTGCACGTGAAAAACAATAACAATGGAAATTCTAATCGATGGAGGGATTATTTTGTAATTTGCAACCACAAGTAATTTTGCACGATGAAAAACTGTGTCAAAGCGGTAAGTGAAGTTCAACGATCGGCAATCCAAAGTCGATGCTTCGTCGTCACAAATCGATAGGAAGCTTTTAAAAAAATGTACCCTGTCAACAATATATAACCCGCAAATCCTGGCGTATTTTATTTATATAGTCAGGCCAATCGAGCCGCGTCTACTGTATGTGTATACGACGATCCGGGCGCGTAATTTTCGCGGGACGGCGATTTCTCGGTACGACCCGGGGCGGCTTTTATTGGGCCGGCAGCCCTTGACGCTTTCTAATTAAAAGTCCGTATAGCGCGCTGGTGCGCTGTATATATATATACGTGTATACAGTCGCCTCTGCAGGGTACTGCTGCCAGCGCACGGCGACATTCGGGGCCGATATAAATCTCGGGAGGAGGAAAAAAAGGGAAAAAAAAGGGGGGGCGAGAGAGAAAAGAGCCAGCGAGCGCACGTCCCATTTTCTTCCCTCCTCCTCTTTTTCTTCTCCCTTTGTAGGTATACCTACACCACTCTCGCAGGCGCATCGATTTTCGAATTCGAGCCCATGCAGTCCGGGCGAGCGGAGCAACGCGGCGCAAGGTCTTTCGCACGCGGCAAAGGCACCACACACACACACACCAGATACCTATACAGCTCTCGTTTTACCTCGCCGGGGGCTTATTCTTTCTTCCCGCGTGCGCGCGCGCGCGCGTGTCTTCGTCTCACCCTCGGGCGCCCCCCTCCGCTCGACGTTTCCTTTTTTTTTTTTTTTTTTTTTTTTTTGCGCACCAGCTCGCGGGGCTGTATATATACGGATTCTCATTTCCTGCGGCGCTTATATAAGGAAGGAGAGCCGCTCGTTCTCCTTCGGCTCTGCCTGTAGTAGATGAAAAGGCGAGAGTTGCGCCGCGCTGCAACATCATCCTTTTTCGCTCCTTTTTTTTCCTTCCACTTTCGAGCTGCTCTCTCTCTCTCTCTCGTACGCTTTTTAAGGGTCCGAGATGGCTTGATTGGAAATTTTCGAGCAAACGAGTTGCTGGTTGACGAGGACTCGCGGCTTGCCGATAATTATTGCGAGGGATCGTTACTTTGTTAAATTTTGGGAATTGGAGCATGTATACTGTATTGTTTGTGGATCACAAGATTCGACGATTCGCGATGTTTTTAGTAATCCTACAAAATACTGTTTGCCAAAAATTGAAATCCCTGTTGTACCGTTTGAAAAAAAAAAAAAAAAAAAAAAAAAAAAAAAAAAAAAAAGTTATCGTTCGCGCTCTTTGGAGATTAAAACCTGATCAAGCGAGATCACCTGCAACAATGGACATCGGATATTGAGGGGAGAAAGGACCTTAGCCGAAGATGGAGGAAGGAAGGAGAGTAAAAAGGGGTCAAGAATTACGGAAAGGAAGAAAAATCACTTATCATCATCAACTGTAGAGTGAAAAAACAAAAGAAAAAAGAAGTAAGTTTGATGAACGATAAAAAGAGAGAAGGAGAAAAGTAGGTGGAATAAGTGAAGAGCCAATGTCTCTCGAGGCAATCAGCGACAATCAGGCGAAACGAGAGGGAAAGTAATAAAAACAAAGAGGAGGTGCAGGTATATATATAAAGGAGACGGGGACAACTTGTACAATTTAAGTGGTATAGGTATATATACAACGAGAGCAAGAGGAGAAAGAAGCGGCTTAGAGAAGTTTTTGCTTCATCGTTAAAAAGTTTAACCCGCGCGAGGAGCACAAGGAGGAGGAAAAAAGGACGAGGGAACTGCAGAAAGTTTGTAATACTTGTACACGTACACACCACAGGTATGATGTGTATCGCATATATATATAGGACGAATGAAACGGAAAGTGTAGGCGATGCCTATATATACTTATATATAGTACAGAAACGCGGAAGTTTGCCGGTGCAGTTGTAGATGTACATATATACATCTGTAGTCGTGCACGGTGCATTATCCTGGCGTTTCCGGCTGAATGGGAAGTCGGGGCGGCTGGAAATCGTGTTTCGAATTCTCTGGGCTGATTTACTACATGCGTATACTTATACCTACGTACAATACAACACACACAGTAGAAGAAGGCCAGAGCGAGAGAGAGGGAGGTAAGGTATATAACAGTACATATAGAATGGCAGTGCCATTATATTATAACTTGATGTGACGTGACGTAATATGTACATGTATAGAAGAGAGAGAGAGTGAGGGAGGGAATCGTATGAATGGGCACATATAGACGCGCAACAAGTTGCCACTAAAAACTGGGAGTGAGTTTGTGAGTTGAGTTCTGCTCGTTACACTTTCGTATGGGCATGTGTGTGTGTGTGTGTGCATGGGTATATACTGCACGCACGTATATATGGTTGTTCTGTATACTTCTCTCTCTCTTCTCTTCTCCCTCTGCACGTTTATATACACGCGCACGTACGAAGACAGAAAAGAAAGAGAAGGAGATGAAAAAGAGAGCAGGGAGCCCGTTACGAAGCCTCGGGCTTTTAAAGTATTCTTTTTAAAGCAGAACTGTCCTAAGGCCATACTCTCGCGCTGTGGTTGCAGTAGTAGTCGTCACCCCGCGATATAATATATATACACATCTTTCTCCGGTTTTCCGTTCCCACTTCCCTCTTATTTTATCGTCAGATGTCAAGTCGCGACGTAAGG
The DNA here is from genome assembly GCF_036245765.1 of Copidosoma floridanum. NCBI lineage: Eukaryota > Metazoa > Arthropoda > Insecta > Hymenoptera > Encyrtidae > Copidosoma > Copidosoma floridanum. Next base: position 32,716,003 of record NW_028321890.1, read on the forward strand.
TAAAGGGCCCATCTATGAGACAATTTTAAAATCGGTACCTATGCATGAGACACCCAGTTTAATTTATATACGTAATACTTAAACATGAAAAGAAATTTTTTTTAATATCATTATAATATAATCTTTTGAATAAACAAATATTTTAAAGAACTTCAAACGTTATTAAATAATAAAGAATTTTATTGTAAGACCCTGTCTCATACATAGGTACAATGTGAAAACATAACCTCAAACATGTGTTGTCCCTATTAAGAGACACTCAAGACGCATTTAAATAACATGGGTGTCTCATAGTAACGGACGTGTGTCTCATACACAGGGCCCTACAGATTCAATGTGTCTCATTAATAGGTGCATTTCCATCCTGTTTATATTTGTTTATAAAATTATTTTTTAACGTTTTATTTGAATTTAAAAATTATAATATTATTCGTAATGATCTAATGCTTTCATTGATACCAAAACTTGATATATTTCCGCTCATAGAGAGTGTACATTAATTTAATAGCAAAAAAAGTGGTAAAAAACTGTCTCATAGATGGGCCCTTTACCTTATTGCATCGATCATTCGGAACCCTGCCTTCTTCTCCTCCTCCCGCCACTTTCGGTATGCATCTTTTCTGTGCTCGAATTCCCCCACATGTATATACGTGTATTTATACTACATCCAAGGCCCCGCGTGCCTTATTCACTTCGTTTTTCTTCTCTTTCTCCCCGTTCGGTCTCTTCTTCTTCTCCTCGCGCCTCCACCCCGTCCCTATACTGTCCCTCTCAATCACGTTCTGCGCATTCCCGGCGATTTCTTCGGTTTATTGCCGAACATTTGTTTCGCGCGCACGCCGTCGCTTACATTACAATGCACTCTGTCGCCGCTGGAACGTCTCTCTCCCTCTTTTTGCTTTCTTGGCTTCCCAACTCGATCGCTCCTTTTTAGCGACCCGCCACAGGGGTGGGCGTTGGACGTTCACAACCCACGTGGCAGAGCGCACGAGTCAATTACACCTATACGTTTTTTTTCTCTTTCTTTTTTTTTGCGTTTGGTATTTATCTCTCGTTTTGATTAAATTACACGTGGCTCCGTCTTTATCTCTCTTTCTTTCTGTTTGTTCTATTCTCTCAAAATGCGTCTTCTAAAGATGTTAGTTTCTTTAGAAAAAAAAAAGAAAATAAATGGACTATTACAGGTAATCAAGTCCCCCAGCTGTAGTGCCACATCTGGTGGGCGTCAAGTGTTGCCAGTAAAATGGACCAAATATATTGTATGTACTCGTACGGTGCGGCACTATAGGGTCCAAAAAGCATCCTTGAGCGTATACTCGTCCACGACCGCCCTGACAAACGGTTCCTCGAAAGAACAAACGCGATTAATTGAAGGCCGGTACTTTTTTTATTCCCATACGCTCGATCTTCTTCAGAACCAGTACAAAGTATCTTGAAAATGCGCAAAAGAATCCCAAAAAGGGGACAGACCCCCGTGTCGCATACTTTCGAGGAGGATCGAAATGACTCTCGGACGCTACATGTAATTTTTGTTCAAAGATCGCGCGATACACTGAGCGTGCATCAACTGAACCTTTTTTACACTCCTTGTCTTTGATTTTTTTTTTTTTTTTTTACATCGACAGCTCTATTAGCAGGTCCGAGTGCGAGTTTTGCGGGCATTATGGATTTGGGGGCCATTGATCATTCGGGCCATACGGAGTCGGGAGATGAAAGTGTCGAGATAGGCCGCACCAGTAGAGAGAGAGAGAGAGATTCGATCTTACATATGCCGAATCATGCTTCGAGAGTTCGAGGAGGGCTGGTCGAGCGCTCGTAGCACCCATCAGGCGTGTGATTTCTCTGGTATCGAGTCGATTGAATAAGCATCGATATCATCGATTACTTTGGTTTATTCTTTTTTTTTTTTTTTTTTTTTTTTTTTTTTTTTTTCAATGCACCAACTTGATTGTTAGAACCTTCGTTATTATAAGCACCGACTGGATCTACTTTAACGCCAAGACTTTTGTCTCAAAATCCCACAGCGATGACACAAAAATCCTTGCACAAGTTTGTTTACATTTACAATTTGTCCCTTTCGTAAGGAATTCGATAGGAAATAATAAACGTGTTGTCGATGAAAGAAAGGAAGGGAAAAAACGATACCCATCGTCAATACAATGCATTCCAGCAAGTATGTCTCCCGACTGTATCCGATGAAGCACCGAGATGCATATATATACGCGACAGTCGATATATCGAGCACAAAAGGGAGATGGGAAAAAAAAAAGGAAAGAGGTCGGCGTCGAAGATTTTTTTTTTTTCACCCGCATCCCCCCCGGCATCAGAGAGGAGCCTATAATCCAATCGGGCGTTAATTCCACCCGAATTCCACGTCCCCCTCCTCGCCGAATATAACTTTTTAATCAATCGCCGCGGACCCGCGAGAAAAATACCCGCTCCCTCCGGCCGTACCTAACGACCGTCATTAGAGCCGTGGGGCGCGCTCTCGAGCTCCACCCACGCGAACGGAGGAAGAAAAGGAAGCGAGTCCGCGACGGAGGGGGAGCTCGGACCGGTAATCAGCCGGCGAAAAATCGATTTGCAGAAAGTGAGGCGCGAGCCAGCCGATCGCTCGTTAGCCGCGCTCGGAGACGAGGAAAAAAAAAAAAGAAAGAAAAAAAAATGGGAGAAGAAAGACCGGGAGGGTGTACTGGGAGAAAGAAGAAGGTGGTGGTCGGAGGAAGCGAAGAAAAAAAAGAAAGAGAAGGGAGCCCTCTCGTACGTATATATATACGTATACACACGGGAGTTGCTTACTTCGTCTCGCCCGTGTACATCCATACTCTGGGGCGTTCGCGGATGTGTGCGTATATATATATATATATATATATATACATACAACCGTGCAAGGGTGTGTATAGAGGGAGCGAGCATAGGGCACACACACACAGGGGCCACGAGGGCAGATTGCAAATTGGTTTCGTCGAAAGGATATCGATCGATTGCGCGCCACGGCCTCACGTACGCCTTCCCCCGCGCGTCCCCCGGCGCCCGAGGCTACGGCTTTTTCGGCCAACGGGAGAGTAATATAACGTCGTCTCCGTCGTCCTCTCGCGAGGAGCCGCACCTCGCGTTATTTTCGCTCGTGCGAGCCAACTGGCGCGCGGCTGCCTGAATTTTATATCATATACCTATAGGACGGGGTATCCCGGGTTTTTCGATGTTCATTTTGTATTTATTTACGTTTTTCTGGGGGGTTGGGGTGGGTGGGAAAGTCATCGCATCGGGCGGTGCTGTTTTTACTTGTAAAACCTGGGCGGCTTGGCGAAATATTGGAAAATTGCGGGCGAACGAAAATGAAGTGAAAAAAAAAAAAAAAAAAAAAAAAAACAGAGGAGTGGATGCGCAAGGTATTTATTTGGAAATACCGGTACCACAGCGTAGGGACGATTGGCCTGAAAATTACCCGATTGCAGCGTCGCCACCTCCACCTCCCGGTGTAGGAAAATTCCGTAGTTGGTGTTTGATCCGCCTAGGTATACGCCATTGGATTGGACACACAAATTTAAGAGGAGCAAAAAGGTAGAGGGAAGTTTTTTAGAGCGCGAATTTCGCGGTGCTCTGCCGGCGTTGCAGTGCAAAAGCGAGGGAAGAGAGAGAGAGAGAGAGACAAGGTGCCCGAGGGCGGACGCGATTACTTTGCCGCTGTGTCTATATTACATCCGTGCTTGTAGATATATGTGTGTGTGTGTGTCTGATGGTGGTGGTGCAGCTGCAGGTCCGATAAACCGCCCACTCTGCCCCGTACATACATACCTAGCGCTACTATACGAGAAAGCTGCACAGGAGCCGTAGGGCACGTATAGGATATAGGAGGAAACAGAAAAGGAGGAGGAAGAGGAGGTAGTGGTGGTGGTGGTACGCGACGCGACGGGGGCAATCGAATTAATGCCAGCCTACAAATTGAAGTCGCTACTGCACAGCGGTGGAGGCAGTGGCTGATGCTGCTCGATAATTACTAGAAAGTACGCGACCTCCCCGTGTCCCCGACGACTATGACGTCTGCGAGGCAATCCTTTTTTTCTGCCCCCTTCCATTATGATTGCACGCGTCGCGTATTAGATCATCTCGAGGGGTTGCTGAAGGTGATACTTTTTTTTTTTTTTTTTTTTTTTTTTTCATCAAACTCAAGCTCGATTTGTTTTATTTTAATCATCCTAAGCGGTGCTCCTCGGTTGACCACTCGGAATTCAATGGGAAAACATGGCGTTACGGATTCTACGATTGGTGCGTCAAAAAGAAAAAAAGAAAATAAAATACGAAACACGAGAAACCGATTTAACTGTTGAAAAAAAAAAAATTCCGACTAAAATCCAGTTTCTTTAAAGTAAAAAAAAAAAAAAGCGCTTCGGATTAGCGAGTTC